>NC_048301.1:81646755-81787789 GCF_013100865.1 Trachemys scripta elegans
GACTAACAAATTTATTAGAGCATAAGCTTTCGTGGACTACAGCCCACTGCATCCGAAGAAGTGGGCTGTAGTCCACGAAAGCTTATGCTCTAATACGTTTGTTAGTCTCTAAGGTGCCACAAGTACTCCTGTTCTTTCTCCTGATCCATGTTTTTCATATTTTCAGAGGTTCATCTATTCTTTTAGCTTGGTGATGTAGATTGCCAGTAGGGGATGGGGCTTTCCAGAGAGGCCAAAGAACAAGTTATCCCACCCTCAACCTGAATTAGACCATGTTATTTGGCACAAGACTTGTGATCCCCTAATTTTCTCAGAAGATCTCCAGGGAGGTGCCTTTGGGTGTAGCAAACTGGAATCGCAGCCTTAAAGGTTTAAAGACCCTCCTCCTGGGCCACAACACCACCCTTGTTTCCCAGTGTGAAGTTTCTATACCCCACCACAAGTACCAAGACCAGAGATAACCTCACCTGTCTACTGAAATGCAGAGTTGACTGATTCTCCAAAGATCAGCAAACTAAAGAGCGAACCTTTTCCTCTAAGTCACTGGTTTTCAAATTGTGGGGGGTGTGACAAGGTTATTGGGGGGTGCAATATAGGTTGTGGGGCTGTGGCCAGATGGTGTCTGGGCCAGGGCACTGAGACAGTGGGGAGAGTGTGCAAGGGAGTCCCTAATGGTTGGAGGGAAGTGAAGAGCGCAGCCCCATCCCACGGAGCTCAGCCCCGCCCTCGCAACAGCCTGCTGCTCTCCCTCTCTTCTCCTTCCTGACTGCTGGGAGACTCCCTGTGCACTCTCACCACAACTGCCCAGCCCTGGCCCACACACCTGGCAAGCTGGAGCCCCACATATTTTAAATCCTCTGGAGCCCTGAGCAAGGGGGGGATGGAGGGTGGGGAGTTTGGTTCTACTCTGCATCATGCTGCCACGTATTCCTCCAGGGACAGTGCCAGCTGTCTCCTACTGGTGCCCTGGGTATGAGCTGCCCGTTCCCATTGGGGAGTCACTTTCTGCCCCAGATGGATAGGAGTTGGGGGTGAGGGTGGGGCTTGTAATGCGACTCCAATGGAGAAAGTGATTCCAGCAAAAAAAAGTTTGGGAATCTCTGCTCTAAGTAACCTTTTTCATTTTTGTTTATCTTTTTATAGTATACCTGGCATGGATGCTTACCATCTGTATTATTGAATTTTCTTTAACACTTTTAAACATGTAAATGAGAGAGAATGCATATGTGTGTGCATTTCAAATAGCATGCACTTATCCTAATTTAAAGTAAATCCTACCTTAATTGCTTCATGTCACCCTGGGTTATGGAAGAGTGTCTGCATAACACTACTTCATCCTCAAAAGGGAAATTATGGTTTGATTTATAGAAATATAGATTAGGTGGGAAAAGAGTTCACTGTAGAAGTCATTCCATAAGAGGCAATTTTAATGGAGTCTGGTTATTGCTTCATAGGGCTGAGAAGCAGAATTTATTTTCTTAAGTTTCTAGGGTTAAATAAGAATTATTCAGATGTTACATTAACGTCATTTAAGTCTTGGTTGTGCTCATCTAATAATTTGGTGTTGATTCCATTCCATGTTATTGTCAAATTGTTGATTTATTAATTCAATTCCAATTATAAATTTGATTAGGTAATTGTGCTGCTTAATTCTTAGTCCAGTTAGTAAGAGTTGTAATAACTAGTTTTGGTTTGAAGTTTACTTACCTTTAAGTTTACTTTTATTAATTTGTAATAAAGCCCATAAAATTATAAAGCTGTTTTTTCTGTCAAAAATAGCAACAAGGGTAAAGTACCCTCATCTGGGGCTAAAGGTCATTTGTTAAAGTTTCCAAGCCCTTGGACTCTGGCCTTAAATTAATACCTTATCCTTCACAACATCAAGTACTGAGAATATTTTTGCTTTTGGCAAATCAGGTAATATTAGTAAAGTATTCTCTGGTCAGGTAAAAATATTCAGTTCTAGTAATTTGGTAGTGAACTCTTTTTAATGATTGGTTTAAATTGCTTGGGTCTATGAAAATTCACAGCTTACCAGGCTTCTCAGAGGTTACTATTCTGCTTATCCAGCTTGTGAATTCAATTATTACTTCTTTTTTCATTTGCTTTATTGCTTCCATTGTTTTTTTCTTAATGCAATGGATAGTCTGCAAGCAAGGTGTTGTACTGGATTAATCATTTTATCGATTTCCAGGTATAACATGCCTGGAAGACAACCCTGTCCTTCAAAAACATCATAGCAATCTTTTAGCAGATGCCACAGTGAGTTGTTTGCTCTTATGCTTTTTGTTTTCCTGGTCTGCCTATTGTATGAATCAGAGAGACAAGATAGGTGCGTATTATCTTTCATTGGACTAACTTCTGTTGGTGGAAGGAACAAGCTTTCGAACTTCATAGAACTCTTCCTCAGGTCTGGAGAAGGTAATCAGTGCGTCCAAGATAAATACAAGGTGGAACAGATTGTTAAGCATGAGGGGTTCACTCGCTGTAGAAGACCACTTAAAATGAAGTGGGCAATTAAGGATGAGCAGGCAGTAGGGTGTGTTACAAATTGTTGTAATGAGCCATAAAACAAGTGTGTTTGTGAAGTCCATGGTTTTTAGTGTCCAGCAGAGTTATGTATATACCAGGCTTGTCTTCTGAATGTGTTGTGCAGATTTCCTTTACGGATGAGGACTGAGAGATCAGATATGGAGCGATTGCTTTGTGTAGGGTGACCAGACGTATCGTTTTAAAGGGACAGTCCCGTATTTAAGCCCTCCTGCAGGTGTCCCAACTTTTTCTTTAAAAAGGGCAAATTGTCCCGTATTTTCTGTCTTTCCCCATCAGTACTGGTGGGTCCTGCTGCTGGCCTGATCCCTGCTCACCAGCCGCCCATCCACCAGCAGTGAGTGGGGGAGGCCCAATGGCCAACAATGGGGGTGGGGGTGCAAGGCTATTGGCGGGGCAAAGATGCAGTGCGCAGGGCCGGCCACTCCCCTGGGTGGTCCGTCAGCGTAGCCCCCACTGTGTGCCGGCTCTTGGTCAGCTCTTGGTCCCATTTCTGACCGGCGCAGGCTGTGTGCTGCGAGCTGCAGTGGCTGATGAGTGCAGGCAGGCACCAGACAGTGGCCAGTTACATGTCACCTCTGCTGCTCGCTCATCGGCCCTTTATGTGCTCCACGTCTCGCTGTCCTCTCCCTGCTTTGCTCCTTCGCCCCTTCCCTAGCCCCGCTGCTCCTCCATATTTCCCCCGGCAGGGTACGTCCCACTCCCAGCGCCTTGTGGAGAACCAGCCCCTGGTCGGAGTGCTCAGCTCACCAACAGATTGGCTGGCTGGCGCCTTCCTTCCTCCACTGCCTCTGGCTGGGTTGGCACTCCAGGAAAGCCCAAGATCCTCCAGCCCGGGGTGCTGGCCAGGAGGAGCCAAGCTCTGCATGTGCTAAAGCCCCACAAGAGCTGGCACGGGGAAGCTAAGTTCTGGAGTGGTGGGGAGGAAGCGATTTCTAACCTGTTCCCACCCTGACCATGCAGGCTCCACAGCAGCCCCAGGGCAGGAGTTTAGCACCCTCTTCCCTGGGCCCTGGTGCACCTGTGTAACCCGTTCCTGCCCGTGCTGTAGCCAGAGGTGGCTGGGTTATGTCAGTTGCCAGCAACAGCCTGGAGGTGTTAGCTGCCTTTCGACCCTGTGTGGGCTGGAAGGGACAAGCTGCTTCCAGCCACATGGTGGGGAGGGCGGGGAGAGAAGAGGTGAGCTCTGCAAAGACATGGGCCAGGTCATTCCTTCCTCCTGACCCCTCGGCTAGAAGCAGCTCCCATCCCTTCCCTCCCCTCCCGCACAGTGCCAAAAGGCTGCTGATGGCTACATTCTGATGTGAACCCTGGCAGAAATCTGGGGAGTGGGGGATGTGACCCTGCGCCCCTCCCCACATGTTGCCTCGGGAAGACGCGGTGCCAGGTATCAGGAGAGGTGGGTCCATCTCAGGGGCCCAGCCAGGCATGGAGAGTGGAGACCACCGGGCAGGGAGGGTTGGGCTGGTTGGTCGGTCACCCTCCCCCTCCCTTGTGAGAGAGGTGTATGGGAGTGTGTGTCACCTCTTCCCATGTGAACCCTAAAGCCTTAAAGATAAGAAGGTAGAAAAAAGAATCCAACTATGCAGTATTTCTTTTTAACAGAGGCTCAGTCAGTTTGATGTTAATTTGAATGTTTGTACTGCATAGTTCTCATTAATTACTGTTGAACTCTCTTGAATACAAGTAATTTTACCAGGTGTCCATATTCAGCATAGGGAAATATGGTCACCTTAGCTTTGTGAAAAGTGTTCACCCATGGGCGATAAGGGTTTTTTGTTTTTTATCATTGTTCTGTGTGGTGAGTTCATTCAAGAGCATAGTGATTGTCTCATTTCACTCACATAGGTGTTGTTGGGGGCATTTGATGCACTAGATTAGGTACACCCCATGTTGTGATACATATGTGTAGGACCAATGGATCTTGAAAGGTGTGTTGTGAGGATTGTAGATCATATAACAGTGGAGATATGTCCACATCTCTTGTTTGGCAGAATCCGGTGCTGCTTTGAGTTGGTGTGTCCCAGTCTGTGGAGAGTTTGCTTCTGATATTGAGCTTGGGAAGGTAGGGTGTATGAATCATTTGTCCTAGGTTTGGTGTCACTAGAGTCGTTCATTCACTTTGTTACTGATAGCAGTGACTTCTATTTTACCTGAAATTTCAGCCTCTATACTTTTATTTTGTATTTTCTTTTTCATTTAAATTGTCCCAGTAGTATTGTGATTTTTGCCATCATCATATAATATTCATTTAGCTTTGCTTGGTTGCAATTTCACATTCTTCTCTTGTATAATGCTGAGGAGGTCTTTGTAGTCTAGCACATTCACTGATGCCCCACCTTCAATTTGGCATTCAGTTTCTTTTTTGTTTGTGTGCTTCTGCCTTGTCTTTGGATATGGTGAGAGTCTGAGTTTTACAAACCATTTATTTTTTATAGTTGTACACTGCATTAATGTCTCACAGTATGTGGAAAAAATTCATCCTGAGTCACTGCTTACTTCCTCAGTATGGTTCATTTTGGTTTGGTTGTTTGTTTTTATTGTCTGCAAATATTTGGCATAATGAATTCTCTTGCCACAGTTATTACATATGACTGGGGTGACCAGACAGCAAATGTGAAAAATCGGGACGGAGCGGGGGGTAATAGGAGCTTATATAAGAAAAAGACCCAAAAATCGGGACTGTCCCTATAAAATATGACTCCATATGCAGGACATCTATCATGCATAGGGTCTTTAGTCTTGTCTAGCGTGATCACTGTACATTACTTATTGGCCAGTCTTTGGGCATGCTGAGGTGGAGCATCTTATAGGATCAAGAAGTTTGATTTCCAACTGCAGGGGTGGAATCATCCCCAAATCTCACCCTGACTGATTTGAAAAGATTAGTAAAGGTGTTGAGACCTCAAATTTATTGTGCTTAGTGGTTGTTTTAATTCAGTCAGACAGTGAGAGGAAGGTAATAAGTCCATTGGGCCAAAGACTTATTTAACTTAAAAAATAAAAAGCAGTTAGGAAAATAAGAGAGCCCTGCTCTGCCTCTTCATTGATAGGAATGAAGACAAAGAACCCCAGCTTTTAGATAAAAAATATTTGCTCCCTGGGTCCCAGCAGCATAAAGGTAGCTAGACTGTTTGACAAGCCAGATAAGACAAGCATGAAAAGTGGGGAACTAACTTCCTTTAGTTTCTACTGCCTGAAAAGGGGTGTGTTTGGGTTCTTCAGAAGAGACTGACTTGGTAGGCATACAGTGTCATCAGTCTCCCCATATGACTCTGAATAGTGCAAAACAGATAGATTGGTCTCTTGACAGAGGGATTTTCTCCCTGATGTTCTTGGCAGCAAATAGACTCCCTTAGCCCTTACCCCATGCTTCATTCCAATCTGCTGTTTCCTGGGTCTCATGCAAATATTTTCCTTTTTGAAAAATTTACATAATTTTCAGGAAAATGATTAGTCCTTCAGTATTACTTGACACTTATAAGTAAGAAAACGGGCAATCTGAAGACCTTCATTAGTCAGACGAGGGAAAATAAATTTGGATAATTTGTCCACAGACAGCTAAGACTTCAAATTTGGTAATCAATAAGAAAATATGGTAGTTCTGATACTTTGTTTGTGGACTCAATCACTCAAGTAAATTAAAATGAAACCCAGTTACTTCTGTGATTGTCTAAAGGCATTCTTATGGCTTTGGCTTGTTCTGTTTTCGATCATTTTGCTAGGGTTTCTCACTTTTTGTTCTTGTGTTTTTAATGTGGTTGTCTCTCATTTGGTCTCCTAGGTTTAGTTGTGTCCTCACTTTGCTATAAAATTAAGGATGGGATTTTTTAAAAACACTCAGTGTGCTGGTCTGCTCCCATTTGAAGTCAATGATGAATGTCCTGTCAGATTCAATAACAGAAAGGGCAATACTGAGCACTGTTGAAAACCCAACCTAAAATCTCTTTGCAACCACAGGACTGACAATGAATCTGCACTGAGGCTATGTAATAATTAATTGAAAAATCAAGTAAAAGTTCTAGAGACGACTACTCGGTTAGTATAAATTGGTGTCGCTCCATTGACTTCAGTAGCATTATACCAGCTTACACTAGCTATGGAGCTGACCTCTAATACTTAAATAATATTATGGATAATGTCCATTTGCTTTTAAATTTAGATAATTTCTAAAGGCCCTTCATTCACTAACAAAAGGACTGCCCTCATCAGAAAGTTTCCCAGGTTTTCTGAAAATTAATTACGCAACCCAGTTCTTCTTTATGAACTGAAACATGGGGATATTTAGGTTTCCATTAATGCTGAAATTTGTGATACATTTCTTGTATTTTTTAGCATTCTCTTCAGTGCTATGTGTTTTACACTTCTTTGGCCCAGGGTATGCAGTATTATTCTCTGCTTATCCTGGCTGGATTTTTGTAACCAAAAATCCAAAGAGGATGGACTGATGTATTGCAGAAATTCTTCATTTGTGTGTGTATGTATATAGTTTCTATAAAACATGTTAAAATAGTTAGCTTGTGTGTAAATCAAGGATTATTTTGCAAATTAAACTATTTGTTACTGGCTGTAGCCATTAAATTATGTAGCAAAATATCAGAGAGAGGATCTTCCTAAAATCAAATCAAACTGTGCTTTGCACCAGCAGCAAATAATCAAAATTTTCCACAGAACTCTCCTTTCTGTTTCCTTGCCTGCTGTATTCTCCCTCTTCAGATCAAGTCAAACTGTGTCCTGCATCTTCATCCTCTGCTTGCTGCTGCTAAGTGTGCAAGGCTCTGACAGTCAATTTACAGCAGTGCTTTTCAAACTTTTTGTATTGGTGACCTCTTTCGCACAGCAAGGCTTTGAGAGTGACCCCCCCCCCTTGTAAATTAAAAATGGGGGTGCTAATTTAATTTAATGGGGGCTCGGGACTGTTAGCCCCAGAGTTGACAGCTCGTGACCCCCTTGCAACCCCCTGTGTGGTCACTACCACCGGTTTGAGAACCCCTGGTTTATAATCTAATCTGGCTTGGCTGCAAAATTAAACAGTTGCTTGCCTTTCTAGCAAAAAGAATTGCCTTTGAGTTAACTGACTGTATCTGAAAAACCCAGGCCCAATCTGTTCTCTCCCCAGTCACCCCGAACCTCTGATCAGACCACCAATGGACAACACCTCAGGCATGCTCAGAGCGCAGTTCCCCTGGTCTCCCCGCCACTTATCCAAAGACTCTGCTCATCTCCTTCTCCTCTCCTACCTTTCAGCTAGCCATGGCCACTCAGCTTGTCCTTCAACTATCAGCTCAATGTTGTTGTGTCAATTACCATTCAGACCTCTCTCAACTTATCTTTGCATTTCAGGCAGGAAACTTGACCCTTTTTCTTACCTGGATAGCATTCTGACTTGTCCCAGACTTCTGGGCCCAGATCCTCAACTTGCATAAATCAATCACAGCTCAGCTGACATTTGACATAATGACATTTTATACCAGCTGAGGATCTGACCCCTAGGGTGCAGGATCTTTCCTAGACTGCATTAGTCCAAAGCTACCCTTACTCCTCTTCTAGAGCTATCCTTTTATTTCATCTTAAAGAGACAGTTTGCAATTCTAAGGCAGCTCTCAATACACCACAGTTTGTAGTGTACCGCATATACAACGGTAGCTTTAAAATGTCATAATTTGCAAATGGTTATCATACGTCAGTATTTGAGATGCACTGGCATTATTTTAAGTATAAAGAAATACTGTTTTATAGTATAACATGTACAACTATGTTGAAACTGTTAGCAGATGATGTGACCACTGTTTTATAACAAATAATGGTAGTGGGATGCAAACAATGGGTTAACAGTTTCACCTGAGTCCAAAACAAGGTTACATTAGGAGAAGTAATGAATTACCAGCAATTCCAGTGAGTGCTATTGGTTTTATGTTGGAGCCACTGATGCTGAATTTCAAGCATTCTCAGACTATTCTTTAAGGGCCCATGAATTAAAAATATCTAAAAGTGATCATTGTTCATAAGTTCCAAGAATTCAGTCAAACCCCTATGGTTTATGGCAGTACTAGTCATGTTCTTTTGTACACATTTAAGATAAAGTTTGTTTTTTCCCCACAGTTCTGTTCACCAAGTATATTAAAAAAATCATAGTGAGGCGATGGTTCTGCAGTATCATTGTAATGATGTTAATCAGAAAAGATGGGAAGAAATCTAAGAAATAAAGCTAACATTTTTTATTCTGATTACATGAAAGTGAATTGGTTTCTTATACAGCATGTGCTTCGTTATGTAAGGAGACTAGACGAGGGCTTTGAACTCTATAAACAGCACTGTACATTCCTCCATGATGGCACATAATATTCAGTAACATTAGCTTTTCTCTGTAAGTCCCCTGATGTGTGTCGTAATGTAATGTAATTGATGTTCAAACCAAAAAAGTCATGGCCTGGGTTTAAATTATGGGCTGCTCTAGCTACATCTACACTGCATGCTGTTTTTTGCAGCTTGTAGAGTATGTGTACTCAGGTAGCCCCATAGCCTCGGTTTAAGTAGCAGCGTAGATTGTGAGGCATGCCCTAGGCAAGGAGAATACAGACATGACTGAAGGATGTGCTTATGTACTTGAGTAGCCCTACATGGCTCTCAACTCGCCCAAGTCCTGCCTCCTCATCTACACTGCTGGGTAGTGTCCTGCTCCCTCCCAGCTGCTGGAGCCTTCCCCTGCCTCAGGAAAAGACTCCGGCAGCGAGGAAGTGGCAGTTGGGAGGCAGTGGGGAAAGGCTCTGCCAGTTCCCTGCTGCTAGAGTTTTTCCTCGCTGGAGGGAAAGACTCTGGCAGCAGGGAAAGGGTCTGTGAGTTCCCTGCTTCTAGAGACCTTCCCTTCCTCAGGGAAAGACTCCAGCAGTGGGGAAAGGCTCTGGCAGTAGGGAGCTGCAGAAGCCTTTCCCCACTGCCTCCACACTGTCAAAGCTTTTCACTGACCCGTGTAGCTACACATTGCAGTGTAGATGCAGCTTGCTTTTCACTGCAGCATGTAGCTACGCATGCCACTGAAAGTGGTGTGTAGCATAACCTGTATGAAATTTATACAGTGATAGCAATATTAGTCTAATAGTATCCATTAGTCACAAATAGCAACAAAAAGGCTGTAGACATGATATTCAGCAGTTAGGAAAACTATAATTTTTTTTTTACCTGAGAATGAGAACCTCAGAAGAGCAAGAAAAATATTTGAGGAAAAGGAATCTCTTCCTTGACAAAAGACATGGGGTTAGCTCACTATTGAAGTCAGCTCCATTGACTTCACTGGGGCTGTGTTTAATAAAATGGCATCAGATTCTGGCTGGCCTATGTGCATGGTCTTAATCCAAAGCCCATTATAATCAATGAGTCTTTGTATTAGCTTTAATGGATCAGGCCTCAGATGTACAAGGTGAGTGAGTGCAGTTACACTGGTAGCGAGGGGCGGGGAGAGGAGGGAAGAGCAAAGCCAGGGCTTGCCCATTACCTTCTGTACCAGTAGATATAGCTAGATGCAAAGTGGAAAGCAAACTGCTCCATCTCCACAGGTGGCAGAGTTTCCCCTAATGCCCCCCTAGTGGTTGCATCAGAATTCCTATTGTCAGTTGTAGCTGCAGAGTAGCTTGCCTTCCTCCAGAGTACAGGGGTAGGGAAGAATCTTAACTATATACGTCTCATAGTTTCTGTATGATCTTAGCAGGTGTGTTTCAGTAGAGAATGTGCATACTGTAGAAGTGCCATCAGAAGAGCTGGTAATGTTGATATCCAGGTATTTGTATCTGCTGGAAGGATACATCATGACAGTTTTTTGACCATACAAAAGCATAATAGGATTGTTTTTTCTTATGTTGTTTTCATTTTCATATTTTTTTTATGAAAATATCATGGAATCATCACCTAGAAGAGTGTCACTGAATATTGCTTTTTGAAGTTTACGTCTCTTCCTTGGCTGAAATAATTATTAAAGCAAAAGTAAAAAGAATGATACAAATTTTATTTTAAAATCTTCAGTGTTGAGTGATGTTTCTAAGAACAGTATCTGTGTGTTATGTGATGCAGTGGTTGCTATGGTGATAGCTCTTTGTTTTGAACACTGTAGAATAATATCCTGTATGCTGCAAATGACCAGTCTGTGTATTGTAGGTACCAAGGGTTTGATGTACTTTGCATGCTTTCCCTTTTTCAAAGTGGTTAATATTTCCCTCCCTCACCCTTAACTAAGTATAATGTAAACTTTCAACCACAGTGTGATGATTTTGGGAAATCTGTCTATATAATTTATGAAATCTGGTTCATATTGTGAAGTTGTTATTATTAAATTATTGTATTATGAATGCCTCTATCTGCGTCTATGTGGATTCTGCCATTGTTGGCAGGGCTGTTCAGTATCCCTGCCAGAACAGGTACAATGACAGGTTGTTATAATTCAACAGCAGCCTCTTCAGGTGGTAGCACCTGAATGACAATGGTTTCGTTGTAAACTGGGAGAAGATACTTCTTCCTATATGTCTGAAGAAGGAGGAAAGTGGTGAGAGAGGAAAGTTACCAGGACTAAGAGACAGAGGTGTTGGTGGGACATATGAAGTAGAGATACAGAGACACAGAGGAAGTGTAGGGGAAGGAGAAAGGATTAGGTGAGATGGACTGGCCTGTTACCCTTTCTTGGAACCAGCCAAGAAATAACCACAAACAAAGGCCGAACTAAAGCAGTACTGAGGATTGATTTATTGCTTACTTCCCTTATTTGTGCAGTTATACTCACACACACATTCCATGCATACTGGCAGGCTGTAAACATGGGTGTTGCTTTCGATCTTAGATGACTGAGACTGACCAGCTTCCCAGAGATCAAACTGTTAGGAGACAAGAGTCCCCAATGTCCCTTTGGATCTACAGGAGGGCTCTGCTGCTTTCAGTCCGGTCCTGAGTTTTTGCTGTTGTGGCTTACATCTCTCTCTGGCTGCTACTGCCGTAGGTTTATGTACAGCCCCATATACAGCTTGGTTCCATAAAAGACGATATTTGCTGCTTTGCTTTGCCATTGGCTGTCACTCTTACTATCTCACTCATTCCTTATATTGATTGATTACATGTTCATAAGTATTAATACAATTGGTGATATAGAGCATTTCAGCTTTAGGGACCTTCCGTTGTTACTTGTGGTTTTGTAGCAGCACAACGGGAAACTGTACAGACTATACGTGAAAGAGCAAGGGGGGGCATGTGCAGCAGGGCGTGTGGGGGCCTTGTCCAGCTACATGGCCAAGGTCAGAAAAGGTTAACTGGGCTAGAGAAAGCTCCATGTTATGGAACACAAGCCATGCACTGTAGTGGACGGTCCCTGGATGCTCCAGATGACTCTGCGCCAGCCCAAGAGTACTCTGGAGTGGTGAAGAAACTGAGGCAGGAAGATGTGTGTAGGGTTTATTATTTTTATATAGATCTGTGTATATCTCATGTGATTAAAGAAAGAGCAGCAATTGTCTTAGAATCCCGCACAAAGTGTCTGTATGTTTTATAACCTACACCTACCACCTGCATCCTGAAGAGGTAAACTGTGGACCCAGAACACCCCAACCCTGGAGTTCTGGGAGAGGGAGTGTTTGATATAGGGTGAGATTGAGGAATTTTAGGGGCTGGGCAGGAGGCCATTTGGTTGCAACTCTGAGGATGGGGTGCAAGATCTGCTCCCCAAGAGAGTTCCCTGAGGCCCTAAAACAGCAGCAATGCCTGACTCTGTTCAGATTCTGGAGGCTTAAAATACCTGGAGATTCAGCAGCTGGATTTCATCACTGTTGTCTGGTCAGTGGTCAAGAGGGAGCAATTCATTGCACCTATGAGACACAGCTCATCCTTTTTCAGTTGGTTAAGCACCTTTTTTGGCTTCTAGATGTAGTAACACAGGGCCAAACTGAGTTCAGTTTCAATAGTGTAAGTCTGGGCTAAACCTACTGAATTCCATGAAATTAATGTGGATTATGTTGATATAACTGAAACTGCTTTCTGACCCACAGAGGGATGTTTTTCCATTTGAGCAAAAGAAAAGGGACAAAATCCAATAAATGTATTCCTACCAACTGATGGTCTGTACTTTATGTAATCTGACTAAGAAATACTTCTTATATCCAAAGCATGGGTAAACCAAGCAAAAATTAAATCATTATGTTTTCAGACAATCAATATCAGAAGTTCTTTTATGAATTAAATCTTGCCATTAAGATTGTGAAAATGAATTGGAATCAGTTGAGGGTAAAAAATTGGTCAAACCCCTCCGATTCTGCATTTATTTACATTTTTGTTATTTGCTTGAGGGATTTGTTTTAAAGTAAACAGCTGTATCTGTACTATGCACTTAAAACACAAATATATCTCCCAAAGGTACTTGGCCAAATCTGAAATTTAAAATTATTTTAAAAAAATCTCTTTGTTCTGGTTGGCACTAGTTTTTGGATGCCAAGGTAGTTCTGCTGCCAGTTCTGTTGAAACAATAAGTCACAGTGACATTAGCCTTGAGTATAGTTCTAATAGATTACAGCAGGGCACTTTATAAACACCTCCAGTACAACAGACACGTTACAAATATTGACTCTTGCTTTATAATGACCGTTAATGAATACGGCTAACTTTTCAGTTAAATTTAAGAATATGGTTCAGTGCTATTCTTTTGTTAGATGAGTAAGTTTTTTCTGTTTCTTTCTTAAAATATTCTATAAAATTGTCTTTAGATTCATTAAGCTTCATATTTTACTGCGGGGGAAACTTAGAGAGAGAGATGAAAACAGTAAGAGCCATCAAAACACATATGTAAACCACAGAAGGCCAGAGTCCCTATTCTAGTTGAACTGTCCTTGGCACAAGACAAAAGGCTCGGGAAAGGTGGCCCAGGTTCCTCACACAAGCTAGAGCATACTCAGATCCCCAAATTGTGTAGGTTGCCTTGGCCACACTCTTTTTTCCCCAGGTACACACCTCGTACGCTGACAACTGAGATGGGGAATGATGTAGGAAACACCAAGGTGACTCTTGCCACTGAGGATTTTGCTAGGCAGGGAGGGTCCTCTAAGGGCTGACTGAGCAGGCTATACGGCTGCTGGAGCAGTGCCAAAGATCTGGCCCTTAAATATCAATGCAGACATAAGGCCCACTCCTGCAAACCGTCAATCACATTTATACTTCTTATTCACCTGAGTAGTCCCATCAAAAAATCAATGTTTTAATAAGTTGTTTTAGTCAATGAGGCAACTCAAAAGAATAATATACAAACACATCAGCCTTTCTCAACTAATAACACAGGTGCTGCATTCATGTAATTTGCTTGTAAGCTATAGCCAACATCCTGTTCAAGCAAGATACACAAAAACAGGTTTAAAGAGCACTCTGCAGGTTGCTTGCCTATCATGTGGCTGGAGGCGAATAGATACATAAAAAAATCAGACTAACTTGACCAGACCTGTCCCAAAGCAGGAGATGGCTTACTTGTACACAGCTGAATACATGAATGGGTGAGTCATATTCTATTAAGAGCCTACGTATCTTATTCTGTTCTGTCTGCGATGTAAATCACAAGTAACTTCACTGAATTCAGTGGAGTTACACTGCTCTGAAATGAGCTTAAGTGAGATCAGAATGAGAACCTCTGTTTAATAGTATTGAAAATTTTCTTTTTGAACATATGTTGGTTTGGTTTAAGATCATTGTATTTTTATTGAGAATATACATTGACAGACATAGCAAATTCTGAATTTATTTGAGGAAATGTATAAAAATGTATTTAATAATGCTTGTTCTGAAACATGACTACTAGGTATCTTGGAATTAGCTGCAAAAACTATAAAATCATAGATTATAAAGCCAAAAGGGGCCATTGGATCATGTAGTCTGACCTCCTGTATAACGCAGGCCATAAGACTTCTCTGAATTAATTCCTCTTTGAACTAGAGCATACCTTTTAGAAAAACATCCAATCTTGATTTTAAAATTTGCCAATGGTGGAAAATCTATCACAATTCTTGGTAAGTTGTTCCAGCAGTTAATTACTCTGACTGTTTTTAAAAATTGTGCCTTATTTCCAGTCTGAATTCATTCTAGCCTGAACTTCCAACCTTTGGACCTTGCTATACCTTTGTCTGTTCTAGAGTGAAGAACCAATTATCAAATTCTTCTTCCTCATGTAATTACTTATAAACTGTGATCAAGTCTCCCCTGAGCTGCCTTCTTGTTAAGGGGAATAGAGTGAGCTCCTTGGGTCTAATGTAGAAGTCTAATATAGAATTCCCCCATGTTGGATGTAATGTTTTCTGAGTTAGGAAATTGTCATCTTTAATATTAACAAATTCCGAGGATGTTTTAAGACTGGCAGCATGAGACCTCCAGCATGTGTCACTCAGACTGAAGTCCCCCATGGTCACAGCCTTTTTCCCCTATACATTAGAGATAGGTAGAGCCCTGCGCGAATACAAAATTTGCGATCTACAAACATGGTCTGCGAATATAAAGCGGATATCCACAGATTTACAGGGCTCTATAGATAGGCACTTAAGGAGCTATTCACTCTATTCTCTAGTGGATAGTAGGCTCTCAAGTTTTACATTGTTTTGTTTTTGAGTGGTTATGTAACAAAAAAAAATCTACATTTGTAAGTTGCACTTTCATGATAGAGATTGCACTACAGTACTTGTATGAGGAGAATTGAAAAATACTCTTTCTTTTGTTTATCATTTTTACAGAGCAAATATTTGTAATCGAAAATAATAATAAAAAGTGAGAACTGTACACTTCGTATTCGGTGTTGTAATTGAAATCAATATATTTGAAAATATAGAAAAACATTCAAAATATTTAATAAATTTCAATTGGTATGGTTTAAGAGTGCGATTAAAACTGCGATTAATCGTGATTAACTCAAAAAAAGTAATCACAATAAAAAAATTAATCATGTGAGTTAACTCCGATTAATCGACAGCCCTATGTGAAAGTAATATTTGAAATCCATTGTGGATCCAACATGTCTGTTTGTGGTCTTAAAATCTTACCAAGTCAGTTATTTTTCTGGCGCATACTAATACCAAGAGATGCATACAAATAAAGCAGGTACAAGGCGGATTAGCTTAGTAGTGAAAACATATTTGAAATACATAGATCCTCAGGAAATCAAAGGTTCAAATCCTTGTAGGGTCAAGTCAACTGTGTGGTCCTTGTTGGGTAAATATCAGTTTCCTTCCAGAAGAGATCTTAAAAGCAGAGCTCCAATCTAGATTGTTTGGACATTAACCCTCCCCTCCCTCCCCCGGATACTTTGCATACATTTATGCTTTGCATATATATAAGATTTAGTCCTAATTGATTTTGCTACAAGTTCCCATTTTTCTCATTGGAATGCTCTGTGCCAACTGGCTGCTCCTGTCCATCCTGAAATGGCTTTATTTCAGTGGTGCTCTGTATCTACTATAGTTCATCATTCAGAGAGTTCAGTAGACACTCCACTCCTGCAAAGATTCTGCAGTGTGTGACAAGAGATCAGTGAAGGGGGATGCGGTGTGTTGGGAGAAAATGAGCAGTTGGAGTGGTGATAATTGTGAGGCAGAGGTGGTTTCAAAAGAGCTCATGTTTGGCCAGCGATATGAGCCATGTCTTATTTTTTTCTGAACTACTATTCCATCTTTAACTCTAATTGTGCGTTATTGATGCCAGACTGCTTTCATTATTTGTCACCTCCTATTTTCTCACTGTAACTGATATATTGTGTTTGCTATTTAGATTTTTGTTCTGAAATTCCTTGTTATTTGTCAGAAAACCTGTCTGTGAGGGTGACAAGGGGTATCTTACATATCAGAGATTGATTGCCACATACCATGATTTTGCATTTCTTCACTTCACAAATGTGGCAGGAATGTTTCCGCTATAATTTAGCATTTTATAATCTCATAGGAAGTACCTAGGGAAGTAAATAGGATTTTTGGTTTGAACTAATTGTCATCAATAAAATACTGGCATGAAATTTGAGGCATCTATTTTAAAAATAAAAAGTAACCTTCACCTAAACGCTACTGCTTCTTGTCTGCAAATTAAAACATTAGTTTCCATGCCATTGAATAATCCAGTAATATTTTATTCAGATATTTTAACTTACTTTGAGTGACCTATGGGGAAAAATATAAAATAAATAAAATATAAAATAAAAAAATATAAACCATAACTAGTGCACTTAAATTACACAGGTAAAACAGTTGAACTATGTAAACCATATAATGCATGGATTTTGTCATTGAGGATGCATCGTAAATGACAAATGCAAAATCATGGGCTAGATTATTCTGGAGATATTACTTAATGCACAGTTCATTCAGTTTTTATGGAAAATTTGTACAAAGTAACTTCCACAAAGCAGTAATCATCATCCTGAATTTCTTGGAATATAGAAGGTTCTTCAGTACATGTTGGAATATGTATATGGGAAGTCAGTGTGGTCTGTTGTTTATATTACTAGACTGTGAGTGAAACACTCGAGTTTTGTTCCATTGGCAAGTTGCTTAACCCCTCTGTATCCCTAAGACAAAACTCTGATCCTGGTGGTCAGCACTGTACATAATATTCCAAATGAGACAAAACAAGACGATCATGTTGAGTCATGATTTGGGGATAATAATATCCACCTTTGTGGTTGATAATGGAGATGGAGGCAATAAAATCTTCCTTTTGTAAAGAGCTTTTACGTCCTTAGTTGAAATGTGTTTATATATAATTTAAAACACAATTTTTATTTATAGTTATTTCTTGTGCATGGTTCCATAGTTAGGGGAAGAATGAGAGAGAATCATCCTGAATGAAAAATGTGCTCCAAAATGTACTCCAAAATTTAAATCAGGCAAGCTAACAAGGCAGCTAAACCAAGGTTTAAAATAAAGCAAAATAAAGCCAAGTTTTCCCAAGGCTCCAGTCCTACAAATGGATCCCTTTGTGATGTCAGTGGGAGTCCACATGAATGTAAGAATCCAGGCATGCAGATCCCTTGGCAGGATCAGGGCCCAAGTTCTCAATGACACTGTCAGTATTACAAAGGAAAGGCCAAATCCTGGTGTATGTCAAAAAGTATGCAGCCAGGAATGGATCTATGACAGGGGTCAAAAGGACAAACTTTTTGGCCCGAGGGGCACATCTGGGTATGGAAATTGTATAGCAGGCCATGAATACTCACAAATTGGGGGTTGTGGTGCGGGGGAGGGGGGAGGGCTCCGGCCTGGGACCGAGGGGTTCGGAGGGTGGAAGGGGGATCATGGCTGATCAGGGGGTTGGGTGCAGGAGGGGGTTAGGGATGCAGGCTCTGGGCTTACCTCAAGCAGCTCTGAGAAGCAGTGGCATGACCCCCCTCCGGCTTCTACGTGGAGGCGCAGCCAGGAGGCTCTGCATGCTGCCCTGTCCACAGGCGCCGCCCCTGCAGCTCCCATTGGCTGCAGTTCCTGGCCAATGGAAGCTGCGGGGGCAGCGTGTGGAGTCCCTTGGCTGTCCTGACGTGTAGGAGCCGGAGGGGGGATATGCCACTGCTTCTGGGAGCCACACGGGCTGGATATGGCCCCCGGGCCATAGTTTGCCTACCCCTGATCTATGAAGTACAACTTCCTTGTCCTGGTCCTTACACCATGAATCTCCATAGATCTTCTGGACTGAGATGTGGAGGGATGACAGGTGCTTAGAGAGTGCAGTGAATGATTTCAATTTTGTAACATATACTCCTTAATTTGAGCATAGCACTTTCAAAAGATGAGCCTGAGAGCTTAAATTCATAACTCTGGTAGACACTAAAAATCATGGGCTGAACAGAGACACTGATTTATGGTTTATTACAACAATCTGTAACCCACTAACCCCCACTTTTTGTCCTATGACTGCAGATTTGTTAACCAGTTTACTTGGTGACTTCAATGTGCACGCAGTTGACAACCTATTAGATTTCACTCAGGAGTTCTTTCATAACCATAGGAGTGTCCTTTTTGGTTTCTGGCTTTAAACTTACAGTTGGCTACACTCAAATTGTGATAATGGAGGTTTGGGAGATGACCACCATGAAATTAATCCTGATTCATACTGGGTGTAAGTGAGATCAAAATTAGGCTCTATGTCTCAATGGGTATTCACAAGCAGGTAGAGTGGAAGTTGTGCATTCATCCTTTAATTTGGCATATAATGATTCAGTGCTTAACTGTGCAGCCATAATGTCTCATTAACAGTATTTTTTGTATGCATTGAATGAGATAATAAATGTGGTTTAAATCAGCCAAAATCAGAAGCAGTAAAACTATATATGATGCCCCACATTCTTCCCTTCACTAGGACCGCCTTGCACCATATAGGCATCGCAGAGAGTATTTTAGGCAGCATATCCAGCCCTGGGAGGATCACCGCAGTTTAAGGAGACACCCCAGTGGGATGGCCGTTAATATGCAACCTCTCTAGCACTGCTGCCAATGAAGGACATGTGTGGCCTGTGAGAAAGTAGCTGTGGTTTCTACTTAACCTTAGATGTACACCAGATGGAATAATTGAAAGCATCCTTTGAGCTGTTTTAAGACTTGTCTACATGGAGAAATTGACTGGAATAGCTATCCCTGGGTGAACACTCTAGTCTGGAATAAAAGTAAAAATAATCCTATTCCAGAATAACGACTCCTCTTTGGCTACATCTACACTACGGGGGGGGGGGGGGGGGGGTCGATTTAAGATACGCAAATTCAGCTACGTGAATAGCGTAGCTGAATTCGACGTATCGCAGCCGACTTACCCCGCTGTGAGGACGGCGGCAAAATCGACCTCTGCTGTTTCCCGTCGACGGCGCTTACTCCCACCTCCGCTGGTGGAGTAAGAGCGTCAATTCGGGGATTGATTGTCGCGTCCTATCGGGACGCGATAAATCGATCCCCGAGAGGTCGATTTCTACCCGCCGATTCAGGCGGGTAATGTAGACCTAGCCTCTGGAAGTGTGCTAATTTATTCCAGAATAAAGTTATTTTTATTCCAGAGTAGAAAAAGTGTCCACACAGGGAGCTATTCTGAAATAGCTATTGCAGAGTATTTTATTCCTTTAAAAGCTATTCTAGTCAACTTCTCCATGTAGACAACCCCTCAATTTATGCCTGGAGACTTGACAGGCAGACAGCTGGCCCAGGATCAGGGGAGCACCAAAGTGACTTTAAGCCACCTTTGTATCCCCTTCTCCTGGCTGCACTTTTCACTTATTGACTGAAGCCAAGGATCTGGGCCAGTCTTTCTATCTTAATTCATACCCACAGTTTGTGTCTTCCCTCCCCCATTAAATTGTTGTTTTTAAATTTAAATGTCATGGCTTTTGCTGGTTTTAGCCAAAACATAAGAACTTTTCCCACACATTTTTGGTGTTTTATTAGTTAGTCTCAATTTAAAAGTTATGCTGTAGTGCTTCATCGATGCTGTTTTTGTCAAACTGTGGAGTAGCTGGGATTATAGGTTGTCAGGATTTCAATTGTGCAGCGTTTTCTATCCTTATTACAGTCTTTGTAATGAAAATGTATAGATGTACCATGTTCTGTTTTTATTAGAATCTGGGGATTGTCTTGAGAACTGATTAGTTTTGTGACATTTTCTGCTCTTGTCAGAATCTGTCATGACAATTGCTTAATGAGAATTTTTAAAACCCCGTGGGTCCCTAATCCTATTTTATCTTTGTCTGATAAAGTGTTCATAAATACACAGTAGAGAATATCACATTCCATTCTGTAAAAATGGTGCTGAGAACTGAGTTCATTCTTAGAAACCTAACTTCAACAAAAGAGAAAATTACACAATGCACTTTTGGGGGTAAGCTTTTGAATAATGAAAACAGAGAGTGATGCAAAATATAATGAGCCAGATCCTTGGTCCTGCTCCTGGTAATTCAGACTTCTCATCTCCAATTGCTTTGTGCTATTCCAAAAGTGGCTTACTGGCCTGGGGAGCTCTCCCTGTAGTGGCCCCAGGCCAACGCTTCCAACTACAAGAGGCATGGCTAGGGGCCAGTATCCCCACACCGTGGTGATCTCTGACTACTGGAATAGCCCCTTGGAGAAATCTGCACAAATTAGAGTAGCTTTAGGGCAATCACAGGATTGATTTGCACAAACATGGCTTAAAGTCACCTTTGCACACACCCCTCCAGAATACAGCTCAGTAAGTGGACAGATGTACTTAAATTAATTAAGAAATGATGATCCTCTCAGGAACTAAGGGAAGGTGACTTTTTTTTGTAGGATACAGCTTCATTGCACATGATCTGAACAGCTGCCCATACTAAGGTTAGCTAACTGCAAATCTTAGTTATTGAAGGCAAATGACAATTTTTAAGTAACCCAGCTAAGAGCTTTGAAACAGAAATCTGTATTTGCAGGGGCCTCTCATTTTGTATAGAAGGGTTAGATCAGGACACATCATGTGATGCTATCTGACATTACACAATGCACCCATCACCTTGCATCATCATTGAAATAAACACTGTTCCAATTGTGGGGTTTTTCCTTCTGTAAAAGCTAACCAACAGATTTATTGCAATTGCACATGAGAACAAGTGGATTCCTACTTCTTTTCCTATATTTTGTCTCAAAAAGAGTGTCAGCTTTCTTAATCATTCATAAAGACTCAAGGCTTTTCCTTTGTGTAACTTCCTCCATCTTTTGCTAAGCAAAAATAGTCATAGAAATTAGAGTTGGCAAAAGAGCTGAGGTAGCACAATAGTTTGTATGATCACCTTTTGTCAGCCTAGCATTGTTCCCTCAAGTATATTTCTTTGTGATTTGTCCAGTTTACTTTTCAATATCTCAGGCAGTTGGGGTTCCACCAATTGCCTTGGGAGATTATTCCACATTATAACGTCTCTCACTGTCATGGTTCAATTCAATAATATTCTATTGGCAACACATATATCTTGCCATGCCAAACTTCTGCATGTTAGGTCTTTACAATATACTTGGGGCGAAATCTTGGTCCCACTGACATCAATGGCAAAACTTTTATTGACTTCAGTGGATCCAGGATTTTATCCTTGGTTTATCCTGTGACCATTTGTCATGGTCCCTTTTCTTTTAATTTGGTGGCAATTTACTGCTTAGTGTGAGTCTATCTCTGCTCTTTCCTTCCATTTACAGTCACATAACATTCCTGTAGAATCTACAGCAATTGCTTGCGTGGAAAAATAACATTAGTAAATTGTTTAATGTAAGGTGTCGGGAAATGAGTGAAGTATTCCAGTTATTGTCTTTCTAGAACTGTATAATAGAATAACATAACTTCCATACTCAGTCATGTGATTTTTTGTTTATGTCTTAATGCATTGTAAATTCATATCTAATTTCTCCATTAGGTCTCTTTGAGCATTACAGCCTTCCAACTTTTTCCCTCATTAGGCATGCAAGTGTCCTGGATTTATCACCAGATGTATAAATATAACAATATAAATTTATCTATAATAACTTGAATCTGTCATTTTAAAGTTAACCTTTTAAATGTTATTTTGTTAGCAGATCAAGGCTTTGTCATGAAGGAAATTTTTTTTTTAGAAAATCCTAATTCTGGCACTTTGTTTGCCTCAGATGTAGCTATAAACCTCAGTGGAATGCAGTTTCAACTTTGATATTAGCTTTGGTTTTCAAATGGTTTCATTTAATGCATTAAGAAGTGAGACAGAGAAAGGTGTTGTCTAACAATATCAAAGTATTGTAATTCCTTGGGAAAACCAAGTGGTTGCTATGGTTCACAAAATTATATGAAGATGACTTTTCAGAATTGACTTCATGATAGATGAACTTAAGATTTTCAAACCAAGGATAGAGCAGCATCTTTTGGGCAGAAAATGTTAATTTGAAGGATAAATGTTGATAAATTTCTATTCATAAGTTATTTTTTGAAAAATAAAAATGCAAGTATATGACAACATGGATATTTTCCACTACTGCAATTTAATTGTGCTTTTCTTTCCAACTGTCTTAGAACACTACACAAATTAGACATATTTGTTTAGCCAGGCAAGCTTATGTGCATCTGCTTTTAAATACAGATAAAGAAAAAGTGCAGTCCTTTTGAAATAAACTGAAGGCTGGTAATTTTTAAGGAAGCACATAGTATGGTGCAATATTGTTGATTGTTAGCATTGATTTAAAAAATGCTAAAGGGATACATCCAGTTTGTTCCAGGGACTTCAGAATAATTCAGTTAAAAGATCTTTTAAAACCAAGGAAAATATTTGAATTTGAAAACTATTGGGCCAATTTTTAGAACTGTGTATCGTAACTTCTTTTAACACTACTGCCATTAACTATTCAGAGTTGGTGATATGAATATAACTTTGAGTTGTGGCCTCTGGGAGCAACTTGGTTGTATGGAGTGGAAAGTCATCTGTGGGTCTGAGTCATGGCTTTTCCTACTCCCTTTACAGTGAGTTGCTCCTGGGGGCAGCAACTTGGTAGCTGCTCTTGCCATTCCTTTGAGCACAGTGGCTGCAATTTTGACCACTCAAAATGTAGCCTACACAAGGATAAGTGAGACTACTTACTGGCCCTATCCCCACCACTGCAAGGCCATGTGAGTAAATCTGTAAACAAAGGGACAGATTTTAAAAGCCATTTTGGGTGTCTAAAGATGCAGATAGTGGGATTTTCAAAAACATGTAGGCATCTAACTCTCATTGATATAAATGTGGCCTAAAGCCTTTTAGGTACCATACAGGATGAAACTAGAAAATATGCTGTAACTGATTCACCATCACTTAGTTAGCAGTGGCCCACCACAATATTTTGTGTTGATTTCTCCTATGGGTTTTTTTTATTTGAAAAAAAAGCTAAGTAATGTCCTTAGTATTCACTGTGAACATCAACTAATTCTTATTTCAGTGTGAATAAAATTATGCACAAACCCTTTACTAATACTTAATCATTCTTTGAATTAGGAAAAAATTGCTTGTTCTTGAACAAGATCAAATAGGTTTGTAATGTCTGTTCTTTTCCCTTAAGAGCTTTTTTCTACAACAAAAAGAAGAACAGGAGTACTTGTGGCACCTTAGAGACTAACAAATTTATTAGAGCATAAGCTTTCGTGGACTACAGCCCACTTCTTCGGATGCATATAGAATGGAACATATAATGAGGAGATATATATACACACATACAGAGAGCATAAACAGGTGGGAGTTGTCTTACCAACTCTGAGAGGCCAATTAATTAAGAGGAAAAAAAAAAAAAAAACTTTTGAAGTGATAATCAAGCTAGCCGAGTACAGACAGTGTGATAAGAAGTGTGAGAGTACTTACAAGGGGAGATAGAGTCAACGTTTGTAATGGCTCAGCCATTCCCAGTCCTTATTCAAACCGGAGTTGATTGTGTCTAGTTTGCATATCAATTCTAGCTCTGCAGTCTCTCTTTGGAGTCTGTTTTTGAAGTTTTTCTGTTGTAATATAGCCACCCGCAGGTCTGTCACTGAATGACCAGACAGGTTAAAGTGTTCTCCCACTGGTTTTTGAGTATTTTGATTCCTGATGTCAGATTTGTGTCCATTAATTCTTTTGCGTAGAGACTGTCCGGTTTGGCCAATGTACATGGCAGAGGGGCATTGCTGGCACATGATGGCATATATCACATTGGTAGATGTGCAGGTGAACGAGCCCCTGATGGTATGGCTGATGTGATTAGGTCCTATGATGATGTCACTTGAATAGATATGTGGACAGAGTTGGCATCGGGGTTTGTTACAAGGATAGGTTCCTGGGTTAGTGGTTTTGTTCAGTGATGTGTGGTTGCTGGTGAGTATTTGCTTTAGGTTGGGGGGTTGTCTGTAAGCGAGGACAGGTCTGTCTCCCAAGATCTGTGAGAGTAAAGGATCATCTTTCAGGATAGGTTGTAGATCTCTGATGATGCGCTGGAGAGGTTTTAGTTGGGGGCTGAAGGTGACAGCTAGTGGTGTTCTGTTATTTTCTTTGTTGGGCCTGTCTTTTAGGAGGTGACTTCTGGGTACTCGTCTGGCTCTGTCAATCTGTTTTTTCACTTCAGCAGGTGGGTATTGTAGTTTTAAGAATGCTTGATAGAGATCTTGTAGGTGCTTGTCTCTATCCGAGGGATTGGAGCAAATGCGGTTATTGCAGATTCTGTGTATTTTCAGTGTTCAGACCATATTGCTATTGAGGATATATGCCTTTTTCTTCATTGGTTTCTATCTCCTTTATATTCCATTTATCTTTCTTAGTGGTATGAAACCCTTCTTTGTCTATTCTCTCAGTCCATCCATTTAATTCTAATATTGTTGCCCATTATCTTGTCATCTTCAGTCTCTCAAAAAACTGAGAGCTAGATTGATAACTTCATTGCATGTTTTGTTATCCTTTCTGAGTTAATTTTCTTTCTTTTCTATCCTCTTCTGTAAACAAACTCCCATCTGCCTCTGCATATTTTATTTTATGCACTCATCCTCCTCTTGTTAAGGTGATCTTTCTACGGACTTGGTCCTTCAGAGTGCTGACCAAATGATGGTGGATAAAGCCCTGATTGTACTATTTAAAACCCTTTTTGAGTATACTAGTGTGGAGAGTAGGCTCTCTAGGTCAGCAGATCATGCCACGCCAAGTGGGTCAATGACACAACCCAAACTGCATGCTCATACCTCAACTTCTTCAGTGTATAGTATATAGAGCAGTATAAACAAGTCATTTTCTGTATGAAATTTTAGTTTGTAATGACTTTGCTAGTGCTTTTTATGTTGATGTAGCCCCTGGAAGACTTCTAAGTGCCCCCAGGGGTACATGTACCCCTGGTTGAGAACCACTGCTCTGGGTGCTTACAAATTGATTGTTTAATAACACTGGTCTACAATTTTTGAGAGGTCGTCTGCTTCAGAGATAAAATGTGCTATTTATTATGTATTTTGATGTGCTGAATTCAAATATGACAATTAAAACAACTGATTGGCTACTATTTTTAAGATATTTAAGTTTTTACATTTTATGTCTATGTATATTGTGTAGATAGTAGAGTTTTAATCATAAATTGTAAACCTAGGACTTTTCATGTGTTTATGGTTGCCTTACATGATAATATTTCACCTGTCCTGTTTATGTAACACTTCAAAAATCAGCCAAAGGGTTATATAAATAAAATTTATTATGAAACAAAAGGCAAAAAACTATTATGTACACAGTTTAGTCCTATTCAGTGTCTACTCAGCGCTTCTTGGCTTGTCTCTTGTATTCATTAAATGGAGCATCTCTTGTCACTGTCCAGCAATACTCTGCAAGCATTGATGGGCTCCATTTGCCCTGATAGCGTTTCTCTATTGTTGCAATGTCCTGGTGAAATCGTTCACCATGCTCGTTGCTCACTGCTCCGCAGTTCGGTGGAAAAAAATCTAGATGAGAGTGCAAAAAATGTATCTTTAGTGACATGTTGCAACCAAGGCTTTTGTATGCCTTGAGAAGGTTTTCCACCAACAACCTGTAGTTGTCTGCCTTGTTGTTTCCGAGAAAATGTATTGCTACTAACTGGAAGGCTTTCCATGCCGTCTTTTCCTTGCCACGCAGTGCACGGTCAAATGCATCATCTCGAAGAAGTTCACGAATCTGAGGACCAACAAAGACACCTTCCTTTATCTTAGCTTCACTTAACCTTGGAAATTTTCCACGGAGGTACTTGAAAGCTGCTTGTGTTTTGTCAATAGCCTTGACAACGTTCTTCATCAGACCCAGCTTGATGTGTAAGGGTGGTAACAAAATCTTCCTTGATTCAACAAGTGGTGGATGCTGAACACTTTTCCTCCCAGGCTCCAATGACTGTCGGAGTGGCCAGTCTTTCTTGATGTAGTGGGAATCTCTTGCACGACTATCCCATTCGCAGAGAAAACAGCAGTACTTTGTGTATCCAGTCTGTAGACCAAGCAAGAGAGCAACAACCTCCAAATCACCACAAAGCTGCCACTGATGTTGGTCATAGTTTATGCACCTCAAAAGTTGTTTCATGTTGTCATAGGTTTCCTTCATATGGACTGCATGACCAACTGGAATTGATGGCAAAACGTTGCCATTATGCAGTAAAACAGCTTTAAGACTCGTCTTCGATGAATCAATGAACAGTCTCCACTCATCTGGATCGTGAACGATGTTGAGGGCTGCCATCACACCATCGATGTTGTTGCAGGCTACAAGATCACCTTCCATGAAGAAGAATGGGACAAGATCCTTTTGACGGTCACGGAACATGGAAACCCTAACATCACCTGCCAGGAGATTCCACGGCTGTAGTCTGGAGCCCACAGCTCTGCCTTCCTCTTGGGTAGTTCCAAATCCCTGACAAGGTCATTCAGTTCACCTTGTGTTATGAGGTGTGGTTCAGAGGAGAAGGATGGGAGAAAATGTGGGTCCTGTGACATTGATGGTTCAGGACCAGAAGTTTCATCCTCTTCCTCATCTGACTCAAGTGAGAATGATTCTGGTGCATCAGGAACCGGCAATCCTTCTCCGTGGGGTACTGGGCGTATAGCTGATGGAATGTTTGGATAATGCACAGTCCACTTTTTCTTCTTTGACACACCTTTCCCAACTGGAGGCACCATGCAGAAGTAACAATTGCTGGTATGATCTGTTGGCTCTCTCCCAATCATTGGCACTGCAAAAGGCATAGATTTCCTTTTCCTGTTCAACCACTGGCGAAGATTTGTTGCACAAGTGTTGCAGCATATGTGTGGGGCCCACCTCTTGTCCTGATCTCCAATTTTGCAGCCAAAATAAAGGTGATAGGCTTTCTTAACTATAGTGGTTATACTGCGCTTTTGTGATGCAAAAGTCACTTCACCACAAACATAGCAGAAGTTATCTGTTCACACAAGTACGAGGCATCTCTGCTCACTTTGGTTAAACAGAAATGTGTCCCTTTGCAAAATCAAACACTGACAAATAAGAGAGCACGACACTGTATAATTTCTAGAGCTGATATAGGGCAATTTGTTCAGCAGAGTGATGTAAGCTTCGTTATGATTGCATCATTCATGACTTCTAGGAATAACATGATGCAATTCATATCATGTATGATGCAATACCAGCTTCAGATTGCATCATTCATTGTTTTGCCTAAAAAGCAAGTACTGTCCAAACCCAGTCATAGATTTATTCATAGATCCAGTCAAAGATATATTTTAGTCATTTCTGGTTTAAATTGAGATCCCTTCCCTTTATAACTCACTTATCCTCCACCATTCCCAAGTCAAGGGTCGTATATACTGACCCAATAGCATATCTTGAAAACTAGAGCCAATCAACAATTTTAAGCATCATTTTCATTCTCAGTACCCAGAATTAGTAAAGTTTGTCTATATTTATTTCAGAAGCATTTTGGCTGTAGAGCAGTGTAATTTGTTCCAGTTTCTTTCCAGATAGTGAAGTTAGGCTGACTGGTGTCTAATTTCCTGGGTCCTCTTTGTTCCCCTTTTGGAAGATAGGTATGTTTGCCATTCTCCAGTCCTCATGGACCTCACCTGTCTTCCATGAATTTTTGAAGATAATTGCTAATGGTTCTGAGATTGCTTCAGTTAGTTATGTAAGTACACTAGGATGGATTCCCTCAAGCCCTGCTGACTTGAATACATCTACTGTATCTATTCTTTAACCTGTTTCTCCCCCGCCACTCCATTTTGGCTTGCATTCCTTCCCCTTGCTGGTAATATTAATTGTGTTGAAAAGACACTAGTCTTTTCTGTGAAGACTGAAACAAAATAGGCACAAAACATGTCAGCATTTTTTATGTTATTAGCTCTCCTTCCCCACTAAGGAGAGGACCTACACTTTTCTTCATCTTTATCTTGCTCCTAGAATATTTCAAGAACCTCTGCTTATTGCCTTTTATGTCTCTTGCTAGGTGTAACTCATTTTGTGCCTTTGCCTTTCTGATCTTGTCCTTAGGTGCTTTACTGGTCATTTGTACTCCTCCTAATCAATTTTTCCATGTTATCACTTTTTGTAGGATTCCTTTTAGATTTTCAGGTCATTAAAGAACTGATGGAGCTATTTTGCTCTCTTCTTCCTATCTTTTTCTTCTTCCTCTGTTTTTCTTATGTTTCTTTGGCATTGGGATAGTTTGTGTCTTTACTATTGGCCCATTGAGAAACTGGCATCTCTCTTGAAGTCCTTTATCGGTTAAATTTTGTTCTCATGGGACCTAACCTACCAGTTCCAATTTCTAGAGTCTGCTTTTTTGAAGTCCATTGTCCTTACTCTGCTGCTCTCACTTGATCCTTTCCTTAGAATAATGAAATCTATCATTTCATGATCACTTTCACCCAAATTGCCTTCCACCTTCAGACTCACAACCAACTCCTCCCTGTTGGTCAGAACAAAGTCTAAAACGGCTGTTGCCCTGGTTACTTCCTCCACTTTCTGAAACAAAAAGTAGTTCTTGGAATGGAATCAGGACAATACATACTGCCTCCATACTGGATTACATCACTGCTAGAGAAATGACCTTTCCTGCTGTAATTAAAACAGACAAAAAGAAAGGACAGCGTTCTAAGGGTACATCTGCATTGCAAAAAAAAACAGCGCCCCCTAAAGTAGTGTTTCTCAAACTGGGGTCCATGGATCCCTGGGGGGCTCTCTGAGGGTACCCCAGGGGGTCCACGGGCCCCACTGATCAACTTCTCCCGCTCCTTCCCAGCACCTCCTGCATGCTAAAAGTCCAGGGGCGCAGTGGGGCTAAGACAGGCTTCCTACCTGCCCTGGCTCCACACCGCTCCCGGAAGTGCGTCCCTGTGGCCCCTCTGGGGGGCAGGGAGTCTCCACGCGCTGCCCCCAGCCCGAGTGCCGACTCCACAGCTTCCATTGGTCAGGAACTGAAGCCAATGGGACAGTGCCGTAACAAGGGCGAGGCGAGTGAGGCACTTGCCTCGGGTGCGCAAAGCTAAGGGGCACAGAAAAGCCCCAGAGCGTCCCTGCCGGAACAAAAGCTGCTGCTGCTGCCTATGGCAACAGGATGCCAGCAGGCAGCTGGCTGCCGCATGTCAGGAGGGGGAGGGGAGAGGAGGCACATGCGTGCTTCGCAACCCTCCCCTCCCCCAGCACCCACCTGGAGGAGATGCCGAGGGGGCTTCTGGTGGGAGACGGACAGGATCATCTGCAGCCAGTGGACCTCACTCACCTGAGCAGCTGCTGGGGCTTCAGTTAGTGTACTGTTTGACCCTGTGATCTGCGCCCCACCCCTCAGCCACCACTCCAGCAAACTGGGCAAGGGGCAGTCCCATCCCCCACCCCCAGTAAGGCTATGGAGAGGGGCAGCAGGGGAGGAAGGAAGCCACATGTAATAGGCAACAGGTTTAAAACAAATAAAAGGAAGTTCTTCTTCACGCAGCGCACAGTCAACTTGTGGAACTTCTTACCTGAGGAGGTTGTGAAGGCTAGGACTATAACAGCGTTTAAAAGAGAACTGGATAAATTCATGGTGGTTAAGTCCATTAATGGCTATTAGCCAGGACGGGTAAGGAATGGTGTCCCTAGCCTCTGTCTGTCAGAGGGTGGAGATGGATGGCAGGAGAGAGAGCACTTGATCATTGCCTTTTAGGTTCACTCCCTCTGGGGCACCTGGCATTGGCCACTGTCGGTAGACAGGATACTGGGCTAGATGGACCTTTGGTCTGACCAGGTACGGCCTTTCTTATGTTCTTATGTTTTAATGGCAGTCCCCTCCCCCACCAGCACCCACCACCCCCTCTCCGGCCCCCAAACTCTGTCCCAGAGCCTGCACCCAGCACTCCGCACTACCTCCCAGAGCCTGCACCCCTCCACCCATCCTGCACCCCACCCTGTGCCCAAGCCTGGAGCCTGCACACAGCACGCAAACTCCATCCCAGAGCCTGCACCCCAGACTCCATCCCAGAGCCCAACCTCTCAACCGTCCTACACCCCAATCCCCTGCCCCAACCCAGGGCCTGCACCCCAGACCTCCTCCCCCCACCCAAACTCCCTTGTAGAGCCTTAGGCAGGTGGGGGGCAGAGTTCAGGGCGGGGGGGCTCTGAGCGTTCTGGGCACCACAAAAATTTCTACAAACCTTCCGCCCCTGATACTTGGAGGGGGGGTGAGGAGGCGAGCGGTGAGTCAGTGGATGGAGGGGGGCATCCATTTTCAGTATTTTAATTTTTGATACTGCATTGATTGACTGCTGTGTGCATTAATATAGTGACCCCCGGGGTCTTTGAATGAGGCTTTATACTTGTGGGGGGGGGGTGAGGAGGCGAGCGGCGAGTCAGTGGTTGGAGGGGGGCAAATCTCCCAGATTCAAAATCTGGGACTGTGTCCGTTGGTCCTTTTTGCTGCTTTTCTCTGGCTGGGGGTTGTCCCAATGCTGCAAAGAGGGTGTTCCCAAAGAAGGTGCTTACTTCTAACCCCCTAGGCCGTCAGTATGTCTGCTCTTCTCTAGTCAGCCCACTTGACAAGTTAGATTGTCCTTGGTCTGGCTCCCAGTCCCTCTCCAAGGGTTGCAGCTGTCTGGAGGTGCCTGCCTTCCACGCCTTCCTCATTCACACCTCATTCATTCAACAGGGCAATTGATTACAAAGTGGGGGGAAGATCTTATTCTACTTCTAACAAAAAGACATTTTTCTTTTACCTGAATTATACTACCTTAGGGACCCGCTATAACATATTACCAAGGTTCAATACAAAGTTATATAAAAGTTATACAAAAATGCATAATGCAGAGATTTATCTACAACTGCATTGATTGACTGCTGTGTGCAGTAATATAGTGACCCCTGGGTCTTCGAATGAGGCTTTATGCTGGGGGGGGGGGTGAGGGGCGAGCGGAGAGTTGGGGGCGAGCAGGTGGGCAAGTGGCGGGTGGGCAAAGAGGCGAGCAGTGAGCCAGCAGGGGTTCTAGGGGCGGGCATGGGGGTTTCTGGCAGGGGAGGGAGAAGGTGAAAGGAAGCGAGTGGTGGGTGGGGGACTGACTAGGAGGGACACAGCAAGCCAGCTGGGGGCTAGCGGGTGAAGAGGGGTGTGATGGTGGGGCCGAGCGGGGAGGGGGCGGGCCCTATTTTACTGCTGTTATCTGTGCACCCTATGCGTGCTGTTGCTTCTTATATGGAGGGGGAGGGCGGAGTTGGGGCGGGGCCGGGGGCGGGACCGGGGCCCCGTGGAGTGTCCTCTTTTTTAAATGTTTGAATATGGTAACCCTAAGTTACCTTTATGCTGTGGTGACTGGTGAAAGCAGCCCTTTCTCCTTCATGACATTTTAGAAGTAGCTTGCATGCCAGTGTCAGAGAGTGGTTCATGCACTCAGGAGAACATGAGTACTATAACTCTGTGAGAGGTTTGGGGGGTGCGGGAGGAGGAGCTGAAGCTAGTTGTGCCTTTCCTTTTTGTGCACAATCTGTGCTTGCAATTCATCCAGTTATTCCTAGTCATGCTTCTTTGTATCACTTTAAATAATTCATTTTTTCCCTTGGTTTTTGTGTTCTTCAAATATTTCCAGATTTACTGGGTGAAATTCTGGTTCCACTGAACTCAATGACAAAACTCTCTGTGATTTCAACGAGGCCAAGCTTTCACCCATGTGTCTTTCCCTCCTTAACTATCACTTAGGAAAACTGCAGTAAGAGCCAATTAAGTCACTGGCAAAATTCTGTGAACTTCAATGGCATTGGGATAGTGCCCACAGTGTTTACTCTTAAAACTTTCCTAGTATCTTAAATTAGTCCTTCCTCCCCTTTATTATTTATCTTTTGTTTTTGAACACTCTGATTTGACAATATCTTCCTGGTAATTAAATGCCTAGAACCAAGTTGCCTGTTACCACTTTATTTCTTAATATGATGTGTATGCAATCCAAGTTACATACACATCATATTGGCTTTCTTGGCTGCATGTTGCACTGCAAACTTGTATCTCCAATATGCTGGCCACTGTCATGCCTGAATATCTTTTAGCAATATTCCACTGCAGGGGTCTCCTTAGCATATCAGTGTTTCAGATAGTTCCCAGATTTATTAACTTGCATTTGTTCACCCTTAATTTCTCTGTATTTTATGCCCATACCTCTAATCCCTCTATTGCCCTTTGTATTATTTCCCAGTTCTCACTGGTGTTTGTATATGCTCTGCATTTTATTATTTGCTTTGGGTAGCTCCCATGATATGCTAGGTGCTTGTATGGTCCCTGCTGCAGGCGTTTGTGTGATTTAGGAGCATCTGTAAATTTCATTACTGTGCTGTTCGCTCCCTCTTTCAGACAAGAATGAGGATGTTAAATCAGTCATGACAGAAGACCAATCTCTCTAATACTTCATTAAACAAGACTTCCACAACTCAATGCATTGCTGTGTATACATTCTCTGTTTTACAACCCTGCAGCCAGTTTTTGGTTCACTGGGGGATAAATTCTAAACTATGCGCCATTCCTTGGCCCTACACATGCATAACTAGCCCTTATGCAATCCCCTTCTTGGAGACATGCCACAGGTGTTTTGAGGAGAGTACATGTGGCCAATACACCACATGTATTGCTGAGCTCCAGCAGTCCCTGGTAGGTAGAAAGTGCCTTGGGGGCTGTGGACAGTTGCGTTTAGAGCAGCTTGCTAGCTATTCTAAAGTGTGCTGAAGGCTAAACCAGCCACTGGCCAGCTCAGGATTGGGGACCCACAAATGGATCTTGTGATTTTCCCACTAAACTGCCTCCGTGGCTACTGGGTGCAGCAGAGGACTGAGTCCTCTCTTTTGCTTTACTTTTCTATACAAATCTAAATGAATAGAAAAACCAGTGGGAATTCAGTTGAGATTTTCAAATGCAATACATAATCCGAAAGGCAGATTTCATGATACCTCATCTGCTTTATCTATATTGACTCATTTTGTAACTTCATTAAAAAAGCAATAACTGGTCTAACAAACGGTAGTGTTTATAAAGCTGTGCTGTTTATTGCTTATGGCTCTGTTATCTCTGGGGATCCCAGTTCTGCCCTTAAATAGACAGGCTCAACTCACTGACTTCACTTGGAGTTGTGCCTGTAAATGGGTCCTAGATGTATAGTGCCAAATCACAAGTCATGTAAATCGTCCTTACTACAATGGGATTGTGTGAATAAAGGCTACTGGCATTAGTATGTGATTACCAATCCAACTGCACGATATAATGCTATCCCAAAATATCTAGAACATGTACATCTAGATTTTTCTTAGAAGAAAAGAAATGAGATGATTTAGTAGGGAAGAATGTGTAACTTACTTATTAATGCAATTTCTCTCCTTTATGTGATCTCCGCTTCTTTTACTTGGGCATGCATTTCCCAATCTCTGAGCTTCAGTGTAGTCCTGTATGTACAAGATTTAGTCTGGTGAACAGATTTTGTGCCATTAGAACACGGAATTTAAATTTTTTATTCCAGAACCCATGATGTTTTGGGGTGTGACTGGCAAATAAGATTTCTAACACTTCCATTTTCACAGTAGTGCATTGAATTTTAGCCATACATTTTCCATTGAATTAATGGAAATCATGTGGCTAAATGCCTCCATCACTGCTAGGAAAATCTAAGAGTAAAGAAAGTGGTAATACTTTCGAATTGATGTGTATACAAAATCAGTTATTGATAATGGGTTTTATGCATAGGTCTACTTTATTCTACTAGTTGCTAATTGATCTTTTACCTACTCTCACTTACTAAAATGATGTAAACACCAGAATCTTTTTTCATGTTCTTATTCATAAAATAATCTTCTAACTGCTGTTGTAAATGCAACATCTCCAACCAGAGGCTTGGCAGGCCAAAATGAAAGGCAGGCTAACTTTAAAAAATCCTTTCTTGTATCTACTCAGCACTCTGTCTGATAGCAAGGGGAACATTCTGGAACATTGTGAATGCAAATTACAATGACTTATACTAGAGTTAGGCATAGTATTCCTAATATTGCTTCAATTATTAATCTACCGTACAAATCTTAGTGAGCAAGCCTTCCTCTCTCAATGGAATTGACTGTTGAGAACATTACAAATACTACAAACACCTACATATTTGTACAAAGATAACCCCATGTTAATGCTCCAAGTTTCCTTTTTTAATCCCCTGTTATTTATAAAAGTATGAATCATTAACAGTTATTTTTGAGATGGAGAAATGTAGCCTACTAATATAATTTAAAATGCTGTTATTTTAAGCAACAACAAAGGCAGCAAAGTCTCAGGTTCTTTTTTATACCAAATGTCTTAGTAGTGGGAAGAATGGTGAGGTACTTAGGAGCCTAACCTATTGCTTTAAAAAAAATCCTGCTTGCTGATGTGCCTTTTGAGTTTCCTTTCTCTTGGCTGAAAACTAGGGCCTTGTACACTGGCGCTGTACAGTGCTGCAAATTGCTGCACTCAGGGGTGTGAAAACGCCCCCCCCCCGAGCGCAGCGAGTGCAGCGCTGTAAAGCGCCAGTATAATCAGAGCCTGCAGTGCTGCACGCTCGCTCGCAGTGCTGCAAGCTACTCCCCTTGGAGAGGTGGAGTACATACAGCGCTGCGAGAGCTCTCTCTCGGCAGCGCTGTGAATTCCCCAGTGTAGCCAAGGCCTAGGAGGGTACAGCAGATTCTTCTTCAAGTGATGGTCCCTTTGTGTATTCCACATATAGGTACACATGCGCACCATGTACCCGAGTCCAGAAATTCTTCAAAGCAGTGTCCATTGGCTTGAAAATTTACAGTGGCTCTCCTTGTGCTCCCAACCAAGAGTATAAGAGGCAGTGCTGATTGATGCCTCTCCAGTTACTTCTTACTGCCACATGGCCTGAGTCAGAATTGTGTTCTCCTTCACTTTTGTTCCATAATTAGGGGGCAGGTATAATAGGCATGGGGAGGTGAGACATCGTGTATGGAACCTAAGGAACCGGCTCTGATAAAGACCACCAAAATGGAGGGCAAGATGAGTAAAAAGGATGAGTGGCTGGTTCCATCAGTCACCTCGTATTGAAGTGTAAGGAGAGAGAGTCTATTAGTGCTGGTCTGGACATATCATCAGAACTGCCTTGTCTATCTGAAGACCATCTGGTCACTGCACAAGTACAGGATCTGTCAGACTTAACTGTGGGAACCCCTGAGACCGCAGGGTGTACCAAGTCTTATATAACATGGGAGGATATATTGCTTCCTTAGCCACAGTGACTGCTTCTTTCTGGCCTGGCCCTCCTGAGGGATGTCCTTACTCTGAAGGAGCAGTCTACAGCACTGTCCAGGAGCTGTCTCACTTTCTGGTACTGATGGCAGGAGTGTCCTGGTACTGATGGCACCACCGCTACCAATGGAGCAGAGCTCGGAGCCAGATGAATCAGAGGAGATGGCCACACCAGTATCTCTCTGCAGGCAGTTGAGTCCCAATAGCCAGTTGAGGGGTTACATTTATCATTCTGCTGGGTACGACCCCCCGCCTCTCCCGGGACAGCAGTTACCAATTTCCTTGGGGTCCCCTGCAACCAACAGATCCTTCTTTCTGGCCTTATTGGGATTTGTGGAATCCTTATGGCCAGGGCCAGCTCCAGGGTTTTGGCCGCCCCAAGCAGCCAAAAAAAAAAAAAAAAAAGCTGCGATCGCGATTTGCGGCGGCAATTCGGCGGAAGGTCCTTCGCTCCGAGCGGGAGTGAGGGACCGTCCGCCGAATTGCTGCCAAATAGCTGGACCTGCCGCCCCTCTCTGGAGTGGCCGTCCCAAGCACCTGCTTGCCAAACTGGTGCCTGGAGCCAGCCCTGCTTATGGCAGGCGTCTTGACCCTTCAAGAGTCCTACTCACTCCTCTCTCACCAGCCAGTTCCTTTGGTGTATGAGGAGGAGGAGGTGCAAGTAGATCTGCAGGTTCCAATGGTTCTGACGGGCGCTTCTGCTTCATCCCCAGACAAGGCGGTCACTCATTCTCCTTCACTGCCAGATGACCACCCCCAGTACCAGGAGCTGTTACAAAAAGTTGCCATTGACCCTACAGAACCCATTAGAGGAGATTCAGGATTCTCATCACCGGCTTTTGGCATCTTGCGGCCGCAGGGAGCGAGTAAGGTGGCCCTGCCCATCAATGAGGCCATACTAGATCTTGCTGGCATGGTATGGCATGCTTTGGCATCTTGTGCCCCTAAACCAAAAAGGGCCAAGAGACAATATATTATTCCTGCTAAAGGGGGCTGAATTCTTATTCTCCCATCCTGCCCCTGACTCACTGTTGGTTTAGGCAGCTGTTGAATGGGCTTGGTCACACTGTCAAAGGGCCACCCTGGCAGATAAAGGTTCTAAGAGATTGGACCTTCTGAGGAGGAAGATATTCTCCTCTGCAGGCCTGCAGTTTTGTGTTGCTAACTATCAAGCGTTGTTAGCAAAATATGATTTTAATAACTATTCCAGGCTTGTGGACTTCACAGACAAGCTTCCCAGAGAAGACAGAACCTAATTTTAGTCTCTTCTAGATGAGGGGAAGTTAGTGACAAAAGTAGTCTTCCATGCTTCAGCTGATGTGACGGACATGGCTTCCAGAAGTTTGGCCACTGGTCTGGCCCTGAGGAGGGATTCCTGGCTGCAATCATTAGGGTTTCCCAGGGAGATCCAGAACACAATGCAGGACCTCCCTTTTGATGAGTTGAATCTCTTCAGTGAGAAAATGCATGAGTCTTTGCACTCATTAAAGGACTTGCAATCAACTCTGCATTACTTGGGATTTGTACTCTGGTGCCCAGGAAGAAACACCAGAGGCAATCATATAGACAGAGGCCACCCTGTCTTCATGCATCTTATTACCAGTTCACTGTTGAACCTCCTTGCAAATACCAAAAGATCAGATGCCTTGCTTCTTAACCACCTCTGCAGCCTGTACTCTCCATCAACCACCAGCCAAGAGCCACTTTTGACATATTGGTCAGGACCCACGTACAATCACTGAGGCCAACCACTCCATCCCCTATCATCTTTGCAGGCCATCTTACACTCTTTGCCGACAGCCGGAACAAGATCACTATGGACAGCTGGGTTCTGGAGATCATCCACCAGGGATTCTTGGGGGACAACTCTCACGAGGTAATTCTTCATTGGGAAGCAGAATCCCTTTTACACCAATGGGCTATAGAGCATGTTCAGACTCAGTATCATGGAAGGAGAACAGGAGTACTTGTGGCACCTTAGAGACTAACTAATTTATTAGAGCATAAGCTTTCGTGGACTACAGCCCACTTCTTCGGATGCATATCATGGAAGGAGGTTCTGCTCCTCGTCTTTTGTAATCCCCAAAAAAGATGGAGGGTGGAGACCCATCCTGGACTTTCTGCAACTCAACATCTTTATTTGAAAGCTGAAGTTCTGGATGGTTACACCAACATCTATAATTCCTTCCCTTCAGGGAGGTATGTGGTTCGCAGTTCTCAACATGAAGGATACATATGTCCATGTGGACATTCACTCATCACACAGGAAGTTCCTGTGTTTCATGGTAGGACTGGAAAATTTCCAGTTTCAAGCCCTCCCCTTTGGGCTGGCTATGAGACCAAGATTATTTACAAAGGTTTCTCCGTGGTAGCAGCCCAGATGGGATGGCCAGAGCTATACAGTATTCTCATATCTGGATGATTGGCTCCTCGTAGACTGATCTCATCAGGGAGGTCAGATCGGCCACAGGGTTTCTCATACAACTTTTAACAGCTCTATTTGTCTGCATAAATGAAGAAAAGTCAGTTTGTTACCCACAAAGTCAATAAACTTTACAGGGCAAGGTTGGATTCGGTTTCTGCAAGAGCACTCCTTCCCTCAGAATTGTTTCATGCAGTGAGCAACCTGACTTCACATATCACCCACAGACCACGAACCACAGTGCCCAAGTGCTTCTCACTATTAGGCCACATGCACCTACAAGACTTTTCACCAGACTCCCGTTGCAGTGCTTGCAGGCTTGGCTCCACTCAATCTGTTGACCAAGCAAGGACCATATCAACTCCGGGGTTGTTGTTCCTGCCAGTTGTCACCTCCCTAACTTGGTGATCTAACCTGGAAAAGTTCATGGTGAAAGTTCCCTTCAGACCTCCCGCCTCCAGGGCCACCATTGTGATGGACACCTCCCTTCTGGGGTGGGGTGCTCACCTGGATAAGAACACTGCTCAGGGCACCTGGACCCCACAAGAGGCCAGACTTTAAACTTACTGGAACTGAGGGCACTTTGTGTGCAAGGCCTTTCTTCTGCTTATAGGCTCATTCCATATACGGATAATGTTGGACAATATCACCACAGTTGTCTATACAGACAAACAGAGAGGAGCGAGATCTCGTCCCCTCTGCCAGGAAGCTGTTAGAGTTTGGAACTGGTGTATCAGGAACCACATCACAATATGGGCAGTGTACCTTTCTGGTATTCTCAATTCCCTGGCTGACAAATTAAGTAGAAGCTTCTTGACAGAACACGAGTGGGAGATGCATGACATGGTCCTAGGTGAGATATTTACAAAGGGGGATACTTCTCCTAAATGAACAGAAATCTTCCCCTATGTTGCTCCAGGGGAGCCATGGACTGTGATTCTCAAGGCTGATGCCCTCGATGAACAGCCTCAGCTATGCCTTTTCTCCTATTCACATGCTTCCATAGGTGGTAGGGAAGATACGCCCTGACAAAGCTAACATCATTCTTCTAGCACCGCACTGGCCCAGACAGTTCTGGTTCACTGAACTTGTAACAGTGTCTGCCCGCCTGCCAATCAGAATATGTCTGTTCCTGAATCTCCTAACCCAGCTACAGAATGGTTTATCAAAGGCCTAATCAGGACCCTCCCAGCAGTGCTTAAATCTACCTCTCAATGGGACTGTAACGTCATCTGTCCAAGCTCACTAGTGCACTTTCCAACCTATGATGACTTGTACCATGGCATTCAGTAATGACTTAGCTACTGAGAATGCCTCCTGCATGAACAGGTGTGCCATGGAAAATTTCGGTTTTTCTAAAAGGGCTTTTTGTTGGAAAATCATTCCAACAATTTTTTATCAGCTTTAATTATAGGGCTTGATTTTCAGCCCTAGGTAAGCATTCATTTATTCCTACTCTGCACGCTCACCACTGGAAGTTTTCATGCAAACAGCTCATTTGCATATACTCCTAGGCAGACAGACACCCATAAGAGATTTGAAAGGGATAGAAGCTTTATTTCTCTCTATCAGGAATATACATATGTTAGTACATTAGAAAGTGGGTCCATGTGATTGCAAAATGTACACTTAGGTAGGGTTTGGAAATCAGGCCTTAGTTGATTACTTTGGGAAGGAAGGGATAAGAATTATTAATTTACATAATCATCATTCTTAAGGAGCACGTGTACTGAAGTGTAAAAATGACATTGTGGGATTACATGCTTTTGCCTGTCAGTGACTCCATATCAACGATGTTTAGTCTGCAATTGAAATAATTGGTTTTATTTTTGTCTACCAGCCCTGCTAACACAGGCTGGGGTCAGAGAGTCCTGTTGGGTTCTTTCCGCCTGATGCAGCCTTACCAGTAAGGGATTCTGTGAGCCAAGCATATTCCCTGTTACACCTCTGTTACCCTACTTTCTTTAAATTCTGTCTCCAGTAGTTACACACTCATTGTCTTCAGATAGACTGCAGAGGTGTAACTGAGAATTTAATCCTCTCTTTAAATGTAGTTCACAGTTGTGTTGATACATGAGCCAGAATAGAATCTGCCCTCCCTCCCTTTTCCATCACTGTGTTGACTTTGTAGAGCTATTGGTCACTAAAGTCATTAGAAAGCAGGAAGCATGGGAAGCAGAGGTTGAGTGAGATGGGGTCACTCAACTATGATCACTATGATCACTTTTCAGTCCACAAATACCTTTTGAGCTCAGATATGAGCATGGAGAAATGTCAGTTATGGGATTGGTTCTTCCCCAGCCATGAGTATTATTTTTGAAGTAGATACCATCATGCAACTTGAGGTAATTCATGCATATATAAGGCACTTGTTTTGTTTCCTCCCACATTTCACAGTGAAACTTCTCTTTATGGAAGTCAGTTAGCTTGTTTGACCATTGTTAGAAGTATGTGTGTGAAAGGCCCTAGGCATTTTTCTGCCCTAGGTGAGCTGCAGTATGTGCTCCCTTCCTCCCCCTTCTCTGTCCAGTCTATCCCATTTACTTTCATTATTGATTTAACGTAACACTTTGCTATTAAAATTTCCATTGTGATAACTTTTAAAAACTCTCCCTAGTGCACTTTTAATTTCCTTTCATTCCTTTTATTTTTCTTTTTTGACTGTATATGTCAGTTTAGTTTTTTTTCCTTTTCTCTTCAAACTTTTTTCCTGGAGGGTTTTATAACAGGGTGACTTGCCCCTTTAAAGGCTGGAGGCCTGGAGCTGGCCAGCCTTGTACAATTAGCTGTGCCTGCCACAGCTGGGCTGAGGTATAGGGTTTAATTAGTAGAACCAGATGGAAAAGGAGGAGCTGGTTCTCCTGTAAAGAGCAGCAGAGATGAGAAGGGGGAGATAAATGCTATCTGTTTATGGAGTCTGCTGAGGGTGAGTAGCTGTAGCAGGGAATCCTGAGTTTTCAGGGGAAAGGGGCTTTAGGAAGAGAAGGCCTGGGAGACTCCCAGCAGGAAGACTGGGAGCATAGATTTGAGAACTTTTTGTTCTATATATTTTGTTATGTAAATGAATCCATCCTCAAGGTGGGGGGTTGCTGAATTTGAGAAGAGTTTGTTTTGATAATCAGAGATTCCTGAAAAGTGGGGAAACTGAGACAGGGGCCCTACAAAATGACCTCATGCCATAAGAGGGGCTCAGGATGGCTGATTTGTTCTCCCTCCTTTTTTTCATTTTTCTGTGTTTGAGTTCCCCTCAATCTTTTCTTCCCTTTTCCACAATCCCCCATCAATTTCCCCCTTCTGTCTCTTCTCATTCATCCTTCTTGCTACCAATATATTTTCACCTGTCATTTTGACCCTAGTTTTCCTTCCCCACAGAGACTATATTATTTGTTCTCTTGTTTCCCCTTCCATCCACCCATGGTCAGTTCACTGCAGATACCCAGAGCCACTCATTAATCCTCCATTCATAAGCCATCCACTCATGGGTTGTTGTTTTTTCTCTCTTGTTTTTCCTTCACTGCTCCTGCTCTCAACCAAAGACAATTTGAAGAAAGAGCCAGGTTGTTGCTTTTTTCCTCAGTCCACATAAGTCAGTGAGAAGGTTTCAGGGTGGTAGAGATCTCCAGGTTGAGTGACTGAATGTACTGACTTGAGTTAGTAGCTAGTCTGCTCAGAGGGAGCTAAATTTTAAACAGCCATTCAAGACAAAATCTGCTGGAGGTGACAGCAGAGAGACTGTGCTGCAGTCAGCAAGGGAAAGTGGAGTGGGACAGGAGAATGGCTGGAGAACACTAGGACCAGAGAGATGAAAGGGAGGGAGCTGTGCCTGAAAGAGGGCTTTCTCACTTCCTTTCAGGCAAGTATTCAACCCCCTTTGAGTTGTTGCCTTATACCAACTCATGGTCCTACATGGCCTGTATGGTAATGGTTCTGATTTTTCTCTCTTGCCTTGCTATAGATTAGGAGTAGCACCATGTTTGTGTGAAGAAAATGAGATGCAAAGGGTGTTAAAGCTGCATGCATAATAGGTCAGATTCTTCACTTCCTTGCAGTCTGTGTTGTCATTTGCACTTTTGCAAAGTTGGAGATACAACGTTACCAAATCAGAGTGGTAGCATTTTACATCCACTTTGCACAGGTGTGAATGATGACATGGTGCAAGTAGAACTGCACCTAAAATAGTGTAAACAAGTATTCCTTTTTTAAAGTATCTAAAACATAATTACATTTGTATAGTAAACGATTCTGGTATAATGTATATGCGTGACCATGGTGAGACAGTTGGCCAAATTAACGAGTTACATGGGTTCTACTTCCTACTGGAAACTAATGATTCTTCCATTGAGTGCTGCAAACAGTTTGCAACTGTAGAAATGGTGTTGTTTTTCTAAATAAAATCAACATTATCCACAACATTTTGGAAGTGCAGATGCTTTGTCCTACTACTTACTTTCCAGGTTCATGGTTAGGTTAAAGCAGTATGTTGTGAAATCAAGTAGCAGAATAAACTCTGATCGACATAATCTTGCTCTTCCTGTGTGAAAGGCCAACACAAAGCAAGGGAAACTGACTATGCAGGGAGACATGGAAACTGACTGTGTACAAAGCACTGCCAAATGCACCAATTGAAAATAGAGAAACATTTATTTCTTCTAAATTTGTTCAGTTAGGGTAAACTTTGATGTTACTTGTAACCAAGAAGTAGGTAAAAGAAATTAGGAGCTAGATTCTGATCACAAGTGTGGCTGCTTGTCACGATGGTCCAGTGCTACGAAGCTGCGGGAAAACCAACTCAGCTGGCTTCCTGAGGTTTCCCCATCCCTGTTACACGCTTTGTTTGAAGGGAGGGGAGTAGCCAAATAGTAGTAGTTTGTAAGTAAAATTGGGAAGTTTGTCCATTTAATACACCTCCTATACTGCTTCTAATATTTACACCGTGGATACAAGGTAAAATAAAAGCATATCCTGTATAACAGCATCCAAATATACTTTTTTTCTTCTTACTGACATCACTGCTAGATCTCATTCATGCTCTTAAGATTTTATTGACTGTCATAGCCTTCTCCTATCTCATTTCTTTCTTTGCTCTCTCATTACTGGCTAGATTTCCTCCTTCTTGGCTTTTACTCTTTCTTCACATTTAGAGCAAGTTTCTTCTTCATATCTTAACTTCCCACAATTTTGCTGCTATGTGCACCTCTGACCTAGTTTCTTCCTACATTTCCTGCTCCATATGCCACTCTGCTACTCATTGGAGCAGGGATGCTGTTTTTCTTCTGTTGCATATTGTAAGCACTGTATATCTCCAGCTTTACATTAATATTATCTGATTTTACTGCAGTAGGCAGAGTTGCAGCTATTTACAAGTCTGGTGCTCAATACTTTGGCAAACAGTTGCTAAAAATTTATTAGAAAATCCTGTCCTGTCCATGATTTCAAGCTTTTATATGTCATTATTCTGAAGTCCGGTTTCTTCAAACCCGTCAAAGGTATTTGTCTTGAAACATAGAACAACATGAGGTGATTGAAACAAATAGCAGCTAGCCAATAAGAAGATGCTATTATAGATAGTTCCAACTGTCTAACTATATCAGCATGAGGTTTTTTGGGGTCGGACCCTTAATGCCTCATTCTTAGAGTTGCTGGGTGGGTCCCTCTGCTTCATTTTCAGCACTGAGTTGCCCTCTGGCTATTGGGGTTGTGGGCAAGGTCCTCATGCTCATCCCTAATCTAAATGCTGAAGTATTGAGGCTATTGACAGCTTTATCTTAATACATCATTAAAAAATCTTTCTTATGCTAGATTTTTTTTTTTTGGAGAAAATCTGCATCATGCAAACACTTCCTCTCATTCGAATTTCCTGGAATGAGTAGTACCATTTTTTTAATAAGTTGTTTTTTGTTCCCCTTAGTTGAGGGCTTCCCTTTGTATCTGTCAGCAGCATCACTTTGGTCTGTGACTTAGTGTAACAAGAACTTAAAATTAACATACAGTTCAGTTCTATATGTTAGTTAAAATGATCAGGAAGTAAAGAGTGAACTCCCCATCTTGTGGCTGAAACTTAATCCATTGACCTGTGTATGTAGCCCAACCTTCACAGAGACATCCCTGAGCAGATGTATTTTAGACTTCCCCATAACACCCGTGCAAGAACAGGGAAAAGTTAACCTTTTAAGGCTTTATTAATTTGTTTTTGAAGTCCTTTGAAATATCCAGATTAAAGATGCTACAGAGTTGAAAAGTATTTTTACAACTGTGGGTTAGTGTAGCCAAATAATTGGATTTTATATCCCAAGACGTAGGTGCACACACTAGAATACAAGTTATAAAAGAATTCCTCAATGTAAAATGAAGAGAACTAAAATCTGACACTGATTAGAAACCTCTGCATCATGAAATGTGACTGCTCCTGCAAGAATCTAACAAGAAATGCCTTCTGGGATTTATTCTGATTGGCTAAAGTGGCCTGCAAGTTTTTTCTTTTACTATATGTGAAATGCAATGACTGACCCCTATTAAATTAACACTTTCCTAGCATATCTGTATTGTATAGTATGTAACTGTCTTAGATGCCAATCAAAGCACTGAGACACATATAGTGAGATGGTTTTGGGTTTGGGTGTGGTTTATTCATCATCTTGGCACTGCATCTTGCATGGACTAGACTCCCAAAATCCTATGCCAACGTCCGTGGGACTCAGCCTGGGATGGAGTCTCAGGTAGAGATCTTTTCTTCCTGACTAGGAATCTAAGTGATAGTGCCAGTTCTTCTCTGTGTAGTGTCCCTATAGGTGCTCCACTCTAGATGTGCCTGCATCCCTGCACTGCTGATCAGAGAACTTTGGTAGCAGTGCCCGTTAGACTTGCACATGTGCTGTCTCCCCTCGTGCCCCACCACAAGGCTAACCGGCACGTGAGGGCTAATCTCCCTCAGTTCCTTCTCCACCATCCCTGGCTAGAGCTACTAGTAGTCCAGTTGCAATTGTTAGGCTAGGTCTACACTACGGGGCGGGGGAGTCGACCTAAGATACACAACTTCAGCTACGTGAATAGCGTAGCTGAAGTTGCGTATTTTAGGTCGACTTACCTGGCTGTGAGGACGGTGGCAAGTCGACCGCTGCCGCGCCGCCGTCAACTCCGCTTCCGCCTCTTGCCACCGTGGATTTCCGGAGTCGATGGCAGAGCCATCGGGGATCGATTTTATTGCATCTTCACTAGACGCGATAAGTCGATCCCCAATAGATCGATTGCTACCCGCCGATCCGGCGGGTAGTGAAGACGTGCCCTTAGCTTCTTTAGCATTCTTAATAGTTGGTCTAAGTTGTGGTTTTCTCTCTTTGTTTTCTCTCAAAAATAAAAATCAATTTTTTTTTAAATTTTTCCATGCTTTTTTGTCAGGGACCTGTCCCCGCAATGGGATATGCCTGGCTCACCAGGCTTCAGGAATTGCCTCCCTTGCAAGGAATCCATCCCTGTGGCAAACAACACTCCTGCAGCATATGTTGCTTTGGGGAAGGCCACGTTCTGCAGATCTCTGTCAACAGCTCAGACCCAGCTATCGAAAGGACAGGGAGTTAACACAGAAGATCATCTTCATAGAGGCAGCTCTACAACCTTCCCTGGTCAGGAGTCACCCAGAAGGCACAAGTCTTCCCCACAGCCCTCAACATCCAAGGACTGTGGGTCGAAGAAATTGGTTATGGACCCCTCTTGTAAATTGTCAAAAAGGAGAGCCATGAGTCCCCAGAGTGAGCCCCGAGCTAGCCATAAAAGATCTCTGGTATGCTCAATATCGTTGCTACCCTCTGCATGGACTTCGGTACCAAGTCCGCTCCCAGGGCGGGAGTCTTCTCTGATACTCTGCCATGCACCTCCACTTTCTAGTGGAGAATCAGATAGCGAGCCACAGGAGTTTATTTCCCACTCCTCCTCCCATGCTCCCTATGATGCCTACTATCAAGAGGCTACTCAGGTATACCTTCAGCCTGCCCATCCACCACCATGGTACAGCCAGCCATGAGTGCCATAGCTGAGCTCTGTCCCACTGCCCCAGTGACCATACTGGGATCCCTGGATGACATATTGCCCCCATACTTCTCGGGCTTCCAGCCTCATCCATGAACCTCTGAGACATTCTCCCTCGAATGGGGCATCCAGAACATTGGAATCTCCGGAGGAGATTATGGAGGAACAGGAGGGCGGATTGGAGGAAGAGGTTACTTTGAGAACCAACAAAAAGGGTTGCAGACACACTGCAGATAACCCTGGCAGAAACCAAAGACACTCACCTCAACTCCTTGACATCTTACACTCTTTCTTCTCCTCCAAAATAGCCATCCCCATCAATGAGGTTCTCCTGGACCCCACAAAAACTATAGGACAAACCCCAGGGTCAGTGACACCTACTTGTAAATGGGCCAATACAAATATTACATCCTACCTAGGGAGACACAATTTCTTTTTCCCACGCTTCCTCCCCAACTCCATCATCATGGATGCTACCACCAAGTGAGATCCACCTTCTACAATAGGGATTAGAAATGCTTGGACCAATTTTGGAGGAAGGCCTCCTCCTCCGCCACTTCACAGTTTCGAATAGCAAATTATCAAGCCTTTACAGCCAAGTATGACTATTAACTATTCGAAATTCAACAGCTTTATTGATTGGGTCCCAGAGTCACAGTGCAACCAGTTCTGAGCTACTGTCCAGGAAGGGCTGCTAGTAGCCAAACCTATGCTCCAGTGAGCCCTCAACGCAGCTGATACAGTGGCTTGGTCCATCTCCACGGACCAAGTGGTTATGCGACCTTTCAGGCTTCCCTAAAGAGGTGCAACTGAAACGTTGAAGACCTTCCCTTTGAAGACACATACATCGATGGGAGGAGCCAGGCTGTCCTCTCTCTGTGCAGAAGCACTAAAATTACAGAACTGGTGCTTCTCCCACATTACACTATCAGCGGCCTACCTTGTACGCACACACAACTTGATAGTGGATCGTTTCAGTTGCAAGTTCCCACATGACCTGGAATGGGAGATAAACCCAGCAGTACTTCATGACCTATTCAGGTGGTGGGGGACATTGACCACGGACCTGTTTGCCATTTACTTGAACAAGAAATGTGCATGTTAACCCTCCCAGAGCAGGGATGGCGCAACATTCCTTGGGTGATGCACTCCTTCTTCTGTGGGACAAGGACCTTCTCTGTGACTTTTCTCCATTTCCCCTACTGTCAAAAGTCATATTAAAAAGAGAAGGTACACACGTAATACCAATTGGTCCCATTTGACTGAGACAGACTTGGGCATGTCACGAATTGTGACAGGTAAGAGTACCATCGATCTCATTCCAATCTACTCCATACCTCCTATCAAAGAATGAAGGATGCACTCTACATCCCAACCTGGGGATTCTCCACCTCAAGGCTTGGCTCCTTCTTAGTTCCAGCACATAGAAATCTCCTGCTCAGAAGAGGTATAAGGAAAATCCACAACACGTTGTACTTACCTGCAAAAGTGGTCCAGGTTTCAGACTTTGTGCAATTCCCAACAGATTTCCCTGACATCTGCTACTCTGGTCTAGACAGTATTTGGTCCTGCCATGCGGGCAGGGGACTGGACTCGATCTCTCGAGGTCCCTTCCAGTCCTAGAATCTATGAATCTCCCAAAAGTCATAGACTATGCTGATTCTTAAAAAATCAGGACTAACTAAGTTCACTGAGGGTACATCTACACTACAGCGGGGAGTCGATTTAAGATACGCAAATTCAGCTACGTGAATAGCGTAGCTGAATTCGACGTATTACAGCCGACTTACCCCGTTGTGAGGACGGCGGCAAAATCGACTTCTGCCGCTTTTTGTCGGCGGCGCTTACTACCACCTCCGCTGGTGGAGTTAGAGCGCCGATTCGGGGATCGATTGTCGCGTCCCGACGGGACGCGATAAATCGATCCCCGAGAGGTCGATTTCTACCCGCCGATTCAGGCGGGTAGTATAGACCAGGCCTCAGGGTTCACCTAGCGACTATAGCAGCCTTCCATTGACAAGTGGAGGGATACTCCAGTATTATCACACCCAACCACAAAAAGATCCCTTAGGATTATAATTAATCTTTTCCCCCAACCCTGACATCCCACCTCTACATGAGACAAACCCAGGCTACCTGCTCACTTACATACCTGTCTGTGAAAATGGCCTTCCTGGTGGCAATCACCTCTGCTAGGAGAATAGGGGAAATAGTGACCCTGATGGCACATTCCCCCTACATATTTTTCTTTCAGGACCAGGCCACACTAAGATCACACCCATAGTTCACCCCAAAGGTGACCTTTCACATGAACCAACTGATCCGCCTTCTGACTTTTTACCCCAAGTGTTACCGTGACAATAGGGAGGCTATACTACACACGCTAGACCAGGGGTCGGCAACCTTTCAGAAGTGCGAGTCTTCATTTATTCACTCTAATTTAAGGTTTCGCGTGCCAGTCATACATTTTAATGTTTTTAGAAGGTCTCTTTCTATAAGTCTATAATATATAACTAAACTATTGTATGTAAAGAAAATTAAGGTTTTTAAATTGTTTAAGAAGCTTCGTTTAAAATAAAATTAAAATGCAGATCTTATCAGTTTAGTGTGATCCTTGCTCTTGCTTTTCCTTGCTGAGTTTTCCAATGTCTAGCACGTATTTGGATACTTTAAGCTGCACACAGGCTTCTGAGTGATCAGTTGTTAACCAACTGCAAGAAGGACCGAGGACAGATTTCATGTGTGTAAATACCTGTTCACACAGGTATGTGGATCCAAATGCTGAAAGTATTGCAAATGCAATTTTCTTCGAACAATTAAATTTCACTGTCAGGGACATCCAGCAGGTCAGAATAGAGGCCCCATGATCTCTCTTGGTAGTTTCAAGTTCAGTCAACAGATCTCCAAACTTTGATGCCCACAATTCTGAGCTTTTTAACTGAATGAGCTGCATTTTGAAATCTTCAGTACCCGTCCACTGAAATACAGACAAATCCAAGTCACTTTCATTGAACTTTTCAGGTTTAATGAGAAAAGAAAGCATTGGGCCAAATCTTGAAATCTGTCAGAAAATTCTGATTCCAGTTCTTGCATGCACATTTCTAATCTCAACGTCAAACGCAATGTGCTGTTCCACATGGCGTGACAGTGATGTAAGAGCAAATCAGGACTTAAAAACATCCCAGTACAGTGGCGCTGGAACAATTCTTAAGGAGGGGGTGCTGAGCTGCGCCCTCTCTTGCCCCTGTCTGCACCCCTCACTGCCCCAAGCTGGGGCCAGTGAGCCACAGCTGCGGGCGGCTGCAGAGCCCCAGGCTGGCAGCCGGGACCCCAGGCCGGCAGCAGAGCCCCCTGGACTGGTGGCCGGGACCCAGAGCCAGCAGCAGGCTGAGCGGGGCTGGCGGACGGAACCCCAGCTGGCAGGGGGCCAGCATCCAGTACACCAGGCCAGCAGCGGAGCCCCTGGGACCGATGGCCAGGACCCGGGCAATGTGAGTGCCACTGAAAATCAGCTTGTGTGTCGCCTTTGGCACCTGTGCCATAGGTTGCTTACCCCTGCGCTAGACTTTAGGAAAATCTTGGCCTTTTACCTGGATAGAACAAAGGCTTTTAGGAGGTCTCCTAAGTTTTTCCCATCTACTACGGAAAGTTCTAAGGGCTCAGCAATATCAGCCCAGAGACATTCCAGATGGGTCTCAAACTGCATTAAACAATGTTTTCAGGTTCGCAACATGACACCTCCAGATGGTATTTGCATGCACTCCACGAGGTCAATCTCCTCATCTGTCACTTTCTCAAGAATGTCCCTATTTCAGAAATCTGTAGAGCAACAACTTGAGTGTCAGTCTACACCTTCGCAGAACATTATGCAATTACTGGGGACTCCACCTCTGACATCGTCTTCGGCTCCACGGTATTGTCATCTGTAACTGACTCGACTCTGAAGCCCCAGCCCTCCTGTGGGGTTACTGCTTGGGAGTCACCTACAGTGGAGCGCCCATAGGGGCATTACACAAGGAAGTTACTCACGTTGTGCAGTAACAATGGTTCGAGATGTGTGTCCCAATGAATGCTCCCCTATCCCCCGCCCCCTATGGACTTCATGTTTATGGCTCTGCGGTAGAGAAGGAACTGAGGGAGGTTATCCCATGTGCACTGGTTCTCCTTGTGGTGAGGCAGGAGGAGAGACAGCACATGTGTGGGCCTAATGGACACTACTACCAAAGTTCTCTGATCAGCAATGCCAGGATGCACGTGCACCTACAGTGGAGCACCCATAGGGGGGACACATCTTGAAGAACCATCGTTACTGCACAAGGTGAGTAACTTCTTCACTATTTTGGCTATGTTATATATATTATCCAGATGAGGTGCAGGATATTCTGTAGCTTTTGCTATCTTCTTAGTGTGGTAGTAGGGTGGCCAACTTTCTGACTGCAGAAAACCCCTTGCACCACCCCTTCCCTAATGCCCACCCCCTCACTCCATCCTATTTTACTCCATCGCTCGCTCTTCCCCACCCTCGCTCACTCGCTCATTTTCACACAGGGCTGGGGCAGGTGGTTTGAGTGTAGGAGGGGGTGAGGGCTCTGGCTGGGCGTGTGGGCTCTGGGGTGGGGCCATAAATTAGGGGTTCAGAGTGTGGGAGGGAGGAGTGGGGCAGGAGTTTGGGATGCAGAGGGGGCTCTGGGCTGGAGTCAAGGGGTTTGGCATGTAGGAGGGGCTCAGGGCTGTGGCAGGGCGTTGGGCTGCAGCAAGGAGTGTGGGGTGCAGGCTCTGTGAGTTTGGGTGTGGGAGGGAGCTCAGGACTGGGGCAGAGGGTTGGGGCTTGGGAGGGGGTGCGGGATGCAGGTTCCGGGTGGTGCTTACCTCAGGTGGCTCCTGGAAGTGGCCATCATTCCCCTCCGGCTCCTAGGTGGAGGCATGGCCAGGTCGCTCCGTGCGCTGTCCCGTCCGCAGGTGCCATCGCTGCAGCTCCCATTGGCCGCAGTTCCCAGCCAATGGGAGCTGGGGAGCCAGAGCTCAGGGCGGGGGCAGTGCACGGAGCTCCCTGGCTGCCCCTGAGCCTGGGAATCGGAGGGAGGACATGCCGCCACTTCTGGGATCCACGTGGAGGCAGGGAGCCTGCCTTAGCCCCACTGCGCCACTGACTAGACTTTTAGCGGCCCCATCAGCAGTGCTGAGTAGAGCTGCCAGAATCCCTTTTTGACCCGGTGTTCTGGTCGAAAACCGGATGCTTGGCAACCTTGTGTGGCAGGGATCAGTGACTTTTATTTGAATTGGAGAACGTTTTTCTTTAAAAGAGTTAATTTTTTTGTGATTTACACCTGTAGCATTTCACGCTATCAACTAATTTCAGTTACATAATTATGCCATTCTTTGCATTCTTGGTAGCACACATTATTTATTTGTATGTGTTTTGTAGTAGTAACTAGAGGCCCAGTCAGAGATGTAGACCCCATTGTGCTAGGCACAGTAATCACTTAGTATCAAAAAGATGATCTCAAGCCCAAAGTGCATTGGTAGTTCAGTTTAAAGTATCAAAATTTGGCTCTAAATCTGATAGGATCTCTTGAGCAGTGATGGACTAAGGCTGGATTGAACAGAGGACAGTTAAGGTCCTCATCCTGCAAATGGGTCCCCAAGTTTTGTAGCTAACCCTCATATCAGAAATGCACAATAGGAATTTGGAATTCAGAGTTTCTGAAGGGTCCTATTTTTTTTTTTTCAGTCTATTACCTTGCCCTTCTTAGGGACAGATGAGCAAGTCTGAGAATCCATGGTATTGGTAAATCCAGGCTGTTTAGCCTTTACGTTTTTTTTTTCTTTCTTTAGTTGGTGTTGTGATTAAGGCACAGAACTGGACAACAGGAGACCTTGGTTCCATTCATTTCCTGCGTGACTTTGGGCAGTTCTCTTAAGCTATCTGAAGCTCATTCTGGGCCTAGGCTTTATATGCTGCATAAAGTAGCCACAACAAGCCTGGGAAGCATTTTCCTTAGCCCAAGAGCAGTGTAGGATTGACAGTCTACCCTCTCTCATAGCCCCTGGTCTAGAGACATATCCGTACTGCTCAATGCTACAGGGATTCTTGGCTGTGAGACAGCCAATAAGCAGCTCTGAGGAAGCTGCTTCAAGTTAGAGATGCTCTTGAAGCTGATCTAATTTATGCTTGGCCCCTACAGTAGCCCAGAATCCAGATGTCACAAATGTCTTCCTTTGACTACACCTTCTTTACTGTGCATCTCAGCAAGTGCAGCACAGAATCTGCTTCTGTCTCCTTTTGCTCATCTGTAAAATGGGGATAATACACAGAGTTATTGTTGCTAAATTTATTAATGCTTGGGAAGCTATCGGCTTGGATGGAAGGTATTCTAGAACTTCAAAGTAGTATTGATAATTGTAGTCTCTTTCCAAATCCCAACTCTAAAAGGTAATCAGTGAGGTTAAATTGAAATAGCAGGAAAACCTTCTAATGCACAGAAGCTGATGCATTCATATCAGTGGCAATGTCAAGTTCTGATGTGGCAGTTCTTATTCTGTAAGCTGTTTTGATTCTCACCCTGAGGGCCTAATAAAATGCATATATTTATAAGTTTATGAATAAGAGTCCAAGCTTATTCTACAGAAAGCTATGCATGGTTTAAATAGTCAAAAAGACCATTCCTGTGCCCACAGGTTTTCTGTGCAAATCTGTGATCCAGTGTCAAATCCATTCATTTAACTTTATATATATACTCTTGCCCAATTTCCTTTGTATATTTTTTACCTATTGCGTATTTTGTTTTAAATTAGTGGGCTGAATTTTTATCCTCACAGCTTTTTTTAAAATCTGTAATTATACCACTTTGTAAGAGTATTTTTTCATTAACAATAATAGCTACGTAAACATTGAAATTTTAAATGAATTCTAAACTGTTAATTATCAAGAATAAATAAGTACTTTTCTTTACATTGTGAGTTATTTCATAGATGGTATATCAGGCATACGGAAGTAAAATCCAACTAAGTAATCCATGTGATCCCTCTCCCTTTTTTTAGTTGATGGAGTAGTGATCTTAGCAACACAAAGATCTAGCGTTTAACTGCGGATCTTATCGTAACAATCAGTGGAGACTACTGCAATGGAGTAATTATTAGTACACAGTTTGGGTTTATGCTGTTTAAATTTAGGTTAGTCTTTGTAAATCTTACTCCTTAGAAGCCGTATGTTGCATTGCTAAAATATTTATAAATATATCCAAAATGGAATTATGCAACAGCTAAGCATTCATTTTTGTTGTGAATGCCTAAGTCCCACTTCCTATTTGTAGTGTTTTCAAAAAGGTAATCTTCAACTTTACAGTTGTTTGTTCTTCCTCTGTAAGGATGTTTTCACTGACTTTCATTGGTATCCATAGAAATTTTCCATGAATAAAACCTTTGAAAAGCTGTAATGGTTAAAGAATTTATTTGTCATCTGCATAGAATTCGATAAAGTAGCTTGGTTGCATGTTAATGTTTTTTCTCCTTGTACAAAAAAAATCTATTTTATTTCAGTGTAATTATAATGGAGGGGGGAGTGGAAAATAATTGGTGCTTGCATCTCATCCTTTTCAAACTGGAATATGGGTCATGTTCAGAAATGCCGTTTAGTGTCAGTTTGTCTAAATTTTTAATGTGGGCATGGTGTGAAGCTTGCTTATTGTTAGATGCGCACACACTCATATTGACTCTGACTCTGGACAGCATTGCAAAAGACAAGCAAACAAATATCAAAAAGCATAGAATGTATCTGAACATTGAGATTCAAGCTAGGCAAGTTTAAAAGCTGAGCATACTTATTCAGTAGCTCCCATTTCTTTCATGATTTTCCCTTCACAAGTTCTAGCTGTTGAAAGGCTGATATGAAGTATCTTTCCATGAATGATTCCCCTCCTCCCATTCCAAATATATATTTTGTCCCCTCTTAGCCTGCGTTGCTTCTCCTTCCTTCAGTCCTGTGTTTGCTTGTTACAAAAGCAGAGTAACGTCTGAGAGACTGTGGTGGTGGTGTTCACATGACTAATACTGTGAAAGATAGCAAGGGGTTTTTTTTGAGCAGCTCCAGTCTACGCACAGTTGGTTCCCAGCTGACAGACAGAATGTGGGGTGGGCTTTGTCACCAGAACGCTGGGTACTGCATGCCCAGCTATGCTTGCAATTACACGGTGCCCAGAAACCTGCTGCTTATGTCAGGGTGCAGGCAGTTTAAACACATAGAAACTGGGTAGTTTTTCCCCTCTTTCTTCCTAGAAAAGGTTATGTAATGAGGGGATTGCTGCTAAAGTAAGAGAAAATGAAGTCTTTGTTAAATGCCTTAACAAAGAAAGAAGGTAAGCAATGAACTCAGAAAATTTGATGTTTGAGAAATGATATTTTCTTGTGTACCTTTAATATGATCTGCTTACTTATTGTATACTTAATCAGTTCTTGCCATTTCTTTTTTCAAAATTCTTGTCTGTCAGAGCATCCATTTAGGCAACTAATTATTAGATCTAGTTGGTACCTGACTTACTCATTTTAGTTTTTTCTTAAACTTAGGTAGATATAGAAAATGTTCTGTTTTTCTAAGAAATCCATCTGAAGATGTATAAGCGATTTCTTTGGTGAATATTATCACTGTAAGCTCCTTAATTGTCCTCTCATAAGTATGGATTGTTAGGTATAAAATTCTGAGAGCTGGAAGGAAAGTATTATTTAATTCTTAGGTTTGATATAAAGGTACAATAATTACTTGATTTGAAACTTAAAAGCATGGAATTTGTTGAGATGTCTTCATGTCATTTTATAATATTTGTTTCTCCAAACAACCTTTGCAATAAGAATTTAAGATCTGTAAAATAATTAACAATAAAAATTATTGTTTAGTTTAAAGAGTTTAAAGCATGTACATTTGTTTCATTATTTTGTGGTGTAGTTATTTTTTATTGTGAAAATAATATAAATATTGCCATGTAAGAGGCAGCTAAGAAAATATCCACCCACTTACAGTTTGCAGATTGCCGGGGAAAAAACAGTTGGTTGGAATATTAATCATTTTGGGCATGAAAGAGGTTATTTTTAACTCTTTCTGCATAGATATGTGCCTAAAAAAATCCTAATTGTGGTTTTGATAATTTTCCCATTACCTTCACAAAGAAAATGTTAGTCTTTAATTCAAAAAGTAAAGACTAATTTTACTTGCAGCTATCTCTTTAAGAATATACAATTGGGATCAAACCAAATGTTAATTCCAAAATGATTATTAAAATCCTCTGCACTTGAAGTATTCAGTGGGCAAAGATAAATTTACATGAAACCTGAGAAATATATAAATGTTTTTTTATTTGGAGTGGTATGCACAGTTTTCATTCTTCTCAAACTTGTCAATGTAAATGTGCTCAGAAATACTCATCCCATTCTGTCAATTAATCCTCTGATATCTCTGCAATATGCAGAACTATTAAACCCCTTCCCTCCAAACCTTTCAACTTTTTTACAATAAGTCTTCAGTAGATAGATTCTAATTTTTCATGAGCTTAACTATGAGCATTCAAAATCTTAGTGTGGAGTCTCCATCCTGTCCATTTTGTGAACTAACAAATAATTCTAAGGGCCACATCTGGGTCCTCTTTGAAGCCAAATGCAAAACTCCCATTAACTTCAATTGGAGATATATGTATAGATAAATGCTATAAATAGGCAAGCCTGTACTATTGTATCCACATTATTTTGTGTAATCTTTATTAAAAGAAAATATTTTACCTTATTTTATCCCATAAGATCTTACACACAATCTGCCTCTCTTCAGTGACATTGTTAGTAAGAAGTATGCTAAATGTCCCAAGCATAGCTATATACAAACTGTACATCCATATCACACACTACATGTAGCATGGCAAGACAACAGTCCCAGAAAGTATTCTAAAGTGGCAATGAATAAAAATTGAAGAAAAAAAAGGACCTTTTTTGCAGTGGATTCAGACACACTCACTATGGAAGATTGTGTTGTGAATTTTCTTTAAAAAGTTTGGGTTGGCCTTGAGCTGAGTCTTTTAGAACATTGTGTCATGCATTCGAAAGCACCTAAGTAGCGTTAGGAACACAAGTTCCATTGATTATCTTCTAATTGCATTTTTTTTAATTTTTATAAGTGGGCTTTATGATATACTTGAAAAATCCTCCACTCTCAGAGGTTCTGTAGATTTTTGCCATTTCCATCATAAACTTTGCACTCTCTTAAGTCTCATCCTTCTTAACAGCCTTGTTGGTAAAGATAACTATTATTTAATTTTTGCTTCAAATAAAATACAGTAGAATTTAACATCAATTTTAAATCCTGTTCTCTGTATGTATTTTTTTGTTAATATTTATAAGAGAAAGTTTAATCTAAATGAGAGTTTCAACTACCTGGAATTTTGACTGTTTGCTATGCATTTTATGATCCTCTTCAGAATCACTTGTCAGTTAAGAATTCTGGTGAAAATTATTTGAGGAACTTCATTCTTTCAGCTGCAGTTACAATTGGTTAAAATATTCTTCTTTTCCTGTCCTAAAACTGTGTGAAACATTTCTCTGTGATCTTAAGCACTTGGTGTGTTTCACACCAGAGATGGCTGCATATTAGGGGAGGATGAAGTGATTTCTGTGTATATCTATTAATATCTATATTTAATGTGTGCGTTTTTATAGTGTGACATATTTGTTCTATTTTACATAATATGCTTTTAAAGTTTTGGTTGAGTACTCAGTTATCTTTCAAGGTGAATGACATTGTATACATGCAAAATATTATCTGGGGTTTCTTTCCTAACTGAAATATTATATAATTTTTGAAAATTACAATCTGCATAGTCTTCTGAATTATTACAAGCTGCCTTTTGTTAGTGATATCGTTATTATTACTTTGCAGATTTAGGTTTGTGAACTCTGGATTCAATCCTGCAAACCCTCTGAGTCCCACTGAAGTTAATGGGATTATTTTGCATAAATAAGGACTAAAATAAATAAGGGTTTTCAGGATTGGACCTCTATTAGTTTATGAAAATAGTAGGAAAAAACATCAAATCTAGGGTGTGTATAAGAAGTCTTTTATTAGAAAAGTCTCTTTAAACTTTACTTGAGGCTAAAGAATCCATTACTTTGAGAAATGGAGAGTCTTGGGACATAGTGTTTACTAATATAAATTGTCCCATAATTGCAGTGCTCTGCTAGTAGCATTTGCAGGATCAGGTCCTTGATTTGTATTTTTTTCTGCTAAAAATAATTAGTTAAATGATTTATTGCTATGTTTAGATATGTCTTGGTATATTCTCCCATGGATGCTTGTGGGAGCTGAAGTGAGCATATTACCTCAGGATACTGAACTCTCTGCTCTATATACAATAATAGATGCAATAGAAATGCCTAGATTAGAAAAACAGACACCTAGGGATTATGTCCGTGTAAGAGTTCTAACAGAAGAAGAATCTGTCCTGAATTTTTAACCTAGCAGATGGAGCTAAGGTGACTGCTAACATTAAAGATTTCCAGGCTACTCCTGAACTGACAATGGAACCAAATTCTCTCTCTCAGTTTAGGTCTCTATAGGAAAAAGGAACCCAAAAGAAACAGCATGAAGGAAGAAGTTTCTGTGGATCTGTTCAAGTCCATGAACTTGTGTTAGGCTTCAAAGAAAGCCTGAGAGAGAGAGCGAGAGCAAATAGTGTTGATGAAAGCTTGGCAAAAACCAGATGTTTGCCATTACTATTTATTTGTCATTGATGTTTCCAGTATTGTGGGGCTTAAGTACGTATTACAACCAGTAAGTCAAAGTATGTTGCATATGAAAGTGGTTTTCAGTTTTAATTGCATTTTAAATATAATTCTGTAATTTAGCTTGATTAGATAATCAGCGAAGATAGTTTTTTCTCTCTTACTCTAAGCACCCGAAAAAGGTGCCATATGTTGTTGAATCTTTTTAAGGAGTGATAAATATGCATAAATGATAAAATCAGATGTGATTACTATAATTGTTTTTCCCCTCCCCCTCTTAATACAGTGCCATTTAGAGAGGCCCCTACCTATTCAAACAGGAGGCGAAGGCCCCAAAGCACCTTGGCAGCACCTCGTGTCTTACTTCGTTCCAACAGCGATAACAATCTGAACATCAACAACATCCCTGACTGGTCAGCTTCATCATCTGCTTCTTCACACCGCAGCCTTTCACCTCACCTACTTCAACAGATGCAGAATAATCCTAATGGAACTGTAAAAACTGTTGGGAGTTATACCCCATCCTCTCGGAGTCGGTCGCCATCATTAAACAGGGTAGGAGAGGATGCAAAAAGACAGCAACATAGGCACATCAGGTGATCTTTTTCAATATTCCTACAGCATGAAATATACCAGTTTATTGACACACTGACCACAATATTCATTAGTACAGATTTATTATAAATGTCCATCTTGGGCCCAGGGTAGATGTGAACATTTGAAGGAAATCATATGCATTGGAGCAATGTCCAAAAGCTAAACTTGTCAACACGTCTAACCATTGCTTTCAGATACTCTTATCCACTCCATCCCTTTCCTCACAAAGTCTGCGTAAATAGGTAAACCTAGCAGTATGATCTGAAGCTTACCAAATCATGCTTTGGTATCCTCTACCACTCCCCTCCTATTTCAACCAGGGTGTTAGTAGAGCTGGAGATAATTTTTCAGACACTTTCAAAATGTAACATTCTGATTTTTTTCAATTCCAAATGACCTTTTGTTTTGAATTTTGATTTTATTTTTAAAAGGTTAAACTCAAAAACAAAATGAAACGTTTCATCCAAAACAAACACTGTTTTACTTTTTCGGTTTACCAAAAAGTTTGAAATTTTTGTTTCCAGTTGACCCAAAACAATTTTTTGTTTTCTGTGTTTTGGTTCAGCCAATGAATTGAAAAATCAGTTATTCACACAGCTCTAGACGCAAGTAGCTTGAGAGTCTTGTATGGTTGTAACAGCTCTAATAAATCATGGGGAAAGAGAGACTCTCTGAGGTAGTAGGGACCAAATTATCTCTTATGGCTGTAGTCTGCTTACTGTACAGTTGGGCGAGGGGTACTGTTGTCCATCAAGTTGTTGATGGAACCTGAGTCAATTGCTTTCTTCCATCCCCCTTCCCAGAAAGCATTCAAGGCCAGTTAGAGGCAACATACCCAACTCCACAGCCTCTTGAAGTCCCACTTCCCCTGATCTGGAGCTGAGCAGTATGCAAGAAGGAAGAAAAAGTGGAGGACTATGGAATTCCTGTGGGCTGGTTAGGGGGGTTGGTGGGGGCGGATCTGGGGAGGGGCAGCAGCTGGAGGCTGTGGTGGTAGGGAACAAGCATCTTCTTCTGTTCCTACTTTCTGCAGGGCCCTAACACTTGAGGATTTTGCTGCTTTATTTTTTCCCCCTTGACTAGTGAGTGTGACCCAGTGGGTGCCCCCATCAACCTACTTATGGACTGTGCCCACTGGATGAGAAGTCTTGCTTCATTGGAGAAAGGTGGATGCTGGCATTCATTTTAATAGAACAAAATTGATAGATTAGGTGTGAATGCTTTATCTTTTAAAGAATGTCAGTACACTCCAAAATATGGCCCTATAAAGGGATAATTGCAGTTTAAGTTAGGGGGAGAGTGAGAGACTCAAATAGAATTTAAATACAAATAAACTTAATTCTATTGTCATTCAAAATAATGGGCTTTCTCTGTCATATTTCCTGATCTCAATATGAAAAAAGAAAACAAATATTGTCAAGTAGCAGTGTTGGCTACTGTTGGGTGTCACTTTGATATTATGTATAATAGATTTATATCTAAATTTGTAGTCATTAAAGCAAAAGAGAATTTGGCTGACGTTATCATTTTCCTATTACTTTCTTCCCTTACTTTGCTCCTTTTTTTTTTCTTCTCCTCCCCCTCTTCAGTTATGGGCACCCAGCTAACACATGTTTTTTGATAGTGGCATCAGCAATACCACCAGAGTTGTCTAATGTTGCAATCTACAACATTCACAACATTTTTGTTTAAATCACATATGGCATTGACCACTGCACGAGATCGGATTCTGAACTTCATAGGCCAGTGGTCTGATCCAATATAGCAAAGTGTTCCAATGTTGTATATTGTAGTAACTGTGCAAAGTCATTCAATTATTACCTTTGGCCTCACTCCTGCATAGAGAACCTTGTGGGCAGATCCTTTTATCTATCTGGAGACTACATAGATGCAGAGGTCCACCTGCTAAATTGTCTTTGCCAGGGACCCTCCTATTTGTTCCTTCCAGTTAGAGGGAATGTGTTTTGCTTTCTCCAAAGGACAATCTAGCTAAAAGCTATTTAAAAACTTGGCTTCTAATTAGAATATACAATGTTACTAGAATAATATCTCTAGGTTCTTGGAACATAATTTGTTGATTTATGGAGCTGGGCAAATAATGCAAAAACTTTCTGTGAATATTAATTCATTTTTTAAAATGAATTTGCTTTGTCTGCTCTCATCCCTCTTCTGTGCTCACTGTCTGTGAATGCTTGAGTGAGTTTCACCAGCATAAATGTTAACAGAAGCCAATTTCATGCTGGAAAATTTGTGGAAACCAAATGCTAAGTCCTCCATGTGCAAGTATTTGTACTGAAACTACTTGCACACTTACCCAAACATAGAGTAGAAACAGTGCCATGTGGTATAACATATAAATATACATCCCAGGCGCCTCCAGTGCATCTGCTGGTGGTCCACAGAAAGCTGGCTGGTCACATGGTGCTAGCTCTTATTTCCAGCTTCTAAATTTGTTGAAGACCACTGAAACACTTTCCTAATGTTCTGTGCAACTGTAACGCCAACAGACCTCCAGTCGTCGGTGGGTGGGATTGAACCGGGGACCTCTGGAGCTTAGTGCAGGAGCCTCTACCACATGAGCTAAAAGCTACCTGGGGCTTAGCTAAGGCTGTAGAGCAGATACATTAATTGCTTTCTCTCTCTCACTAAGTGGTCTCGGTGCCACTAGATGGGACAGAACACCACACCCGGAAAGTGTGTGGGTTATACAACTAGTGCTGTAGTTACCACAGAGATGTTGTGCAGTCATGAATGGGGGAATGCATAGGACTCCTTCCACCAATTCTCTTCCTTGAAGTGTCACCAAGCCTTTACTTTGAGCTTGAAGGGTAATCTTTGTTCTCTCCCCTTACTATTTGCTAGTGGTTCACATAAAACTGTCCCTCACTTTAGTCCAAAAAGCCCCAGTCAATTCAACAAAAGTTTTTTGTGGCTTCCTGCAACCTAAACCAAAGAAAGCAAAAAGGAATGAAAGTGAGTAGCTTGCTCCAGCCAGTCCCCAATAAACATACATTTTCCATAAATCAATCTTTCTGTCACTCCATGGTGAGCACCTCCTGCTCGTGAATGAGCTTTTTGAAGAGTTCTTCCATTTCTCAGGAACAGCTTTCATCTCCCCATTCTCTTAAAGCCACACCTGTTTACAGTTCTGATTAAACTCAGCTGCTCCACTTTTTCTCTTCTTGGATCTACATTAACCCCTTCCTCTCCCTCTGGATGCAAGGGTTTGTACATCCCATCAATGAGGGGAGGATGCCTGTGATCATGATTGGAATCGGAATTATTCACAAGAAAATCAGTCTATTAAAATGAAGGGGGGGGAAAGGCCTTACTCCCTTCCCCCCAAAAGGAGGGAGGTTGAATCTTTTGATAGGTACGACATAAGATGCTAGGATGTGACCATATGTACAATTGTCCTGACCTATTTCATCCATCTGGTATTTTTCTTCTTGAAATACTAACCAGCCTTCACGATTAAACTGGGATTTATTGGAATGGAAGATGCCAACTAAGATTAAAGGAAGCAGCATCTGTAGTACTTGGTCCTAGCAACAGGGTTAAAGGAGACCCACTCTCTCAGTAGGAAAGGGGACTCTTAGATCAAAGAAGTGGTGATGGTTCATATCCTAACTCATAAGGTTTGGAGGATTTATACTCTACCAGATTAGATATCCCCTATACCAGGGATTGGCAACTTTTGGCACGTGGCCCGCCAGGGTAAGCACTCTGGTGGGCCAGGCCAGTTTGTTTACCTGCCGCATCCGCAGGTTCAGCCGATTGCGGCTCCCACTGGCTGCGGTTCACCGCTCCAGGCCAATGGGGGCTGCGGGAAGCCGTGGCCAGAACATCCCTCGGCCTGCGCCGCTTCCCATGCCAGTGAAGTTTTCTGAATTATCTATATATGCTAGCTCAGGCAAAAATCCTGCTTGCTTAGGGTGACCAGATGTCCCGATTTTATAGGGACAGTCCTGATTTTTGAGTCTTTTTCTTATATAGGCTCCTATTACCCCCACCCCCTGTCCCGATTTTTCACATTTGCTGTCTGGTCACGCTATGCTTGCTCTCCCTTGCCATAATGGTGTTTTTTGTTTAAAAGGATATCTTACTCACCAAATAAGCCAAATAAAAACACCCATCCTTCTCATCCCAAGCAATTACGCAAGTATTAACTCATTCTGTTTTTTTCTCTGCCCTTATCTTTCCCCTGAAAACACTGATTATTTCTGTGTATTCTTGTTTCCTTTGCATATATTCTATTTTCAGCATTTCCATGTAAGGTTTCTTGTTCCTTGAATTTATCCTTAGCAGTGGAACTGTAGCATGTTGCACCTTTTTTATGATGCCTTTTAAGATTCTTCCACCCACACTTGAATTTTACCATTTCCTCCCTGGCACCAGACATCGTTTCTTAAGTATTGTAATATTTGATTTCCTGAAAGGAAATGTCTTTGTGGTGATGTGATCTAGCCTCAAGCTTCTCTATTTTCCACCCTTTATCAATGAATTCTTCCTTATTCAAAACAAGTAGATAAGTGTTCATATTTTGATCATTGATAAGAAACGTCCTCTGAAATTATACTGTATCAAAGACATGATGCATCTTTGGGTACACTCAGAGTTGTCGTTTTGGTTCAGGCCCATGAATGTTACTATAGAACTATTGTGAACACACCAATTCACAGCAGTAATTGTAGATTTTAGTCGTCTAAAGTGTTCTACTTATTTCTTTTGCATCATTATGATGTGCGCATATATATTGAGCATTGGCCTGCTAAACCCAGGGTTGTGAGTTCAATCCTTGAGGGGGCCACTTAGGGATCTGGGGCAAAATCAGTACTTGGTCCTGCTAGTGAAGGCAGGGGGCTGGACTTGATGACCTTTCAAGGTCCCTTCCAGTTCTAGGAGATGGGATATCTCCTATTATTATTATTATTATAAAAAGTGTGTAAATTAAATTAGCTGAAGGGCTGGAAAACTGCCTGGTTGTCTCAGTTATTGTCTTTTCACATTTTGTTTTAACAAGACTGTCATTAGTTGACCTTTTCCACTTCAAAGATTATCTAAAAAATAGGGTGTCCAGACTAACAAACTAGTTTTGTTTTTCCAGTAATACTGCCTTTTTGCAAACTGCATACTTATTGCATATTCTCACCACTAAATATGTTCTGTTGTGTCATGAGAACAGAACAATATTAATGTCAATTTTAAATGATAAACTAATGCTGTTTCATTGCAATCCCCAGTGCCGGTTATAATCCCAGTGCCAACAAGGATGCTATCGCTGCCTTGGATTATCAGGGTCCAAAACGCAAACTTTACAGTGCTGTACCTGGAAGACTTTTTATTGTCGTCAAGCCATATCAACCTCAAGGAGAAGGAGAGATTCATCTGCACAAAGGGGACAGGGTGAAAGGTTAGTCTTTTCTCCATTAGTTCCTGAGTAACCATAGCATTTTTTTCTGATTATACACAGATCTTGTTTTTAAAGCCCTACATTATCTCATCTATAATAGAATAATGTATTTTGTTTAGCTCATATGTTAATAGATCTATTATTTTCACTCCAGTATTTCTTTACACCAGATTTTGCTAATAATTCATGGACTTAGTTATATTTTCTAACCAAAATGTATTCAACTACCATTTTTGTTATAAACAATTTACGCAGTGGGTGCCATTGAAACTTAAAAGTACCTGCAGTAACAATGGTATCGTCCTATACTTAGAATAAGAGGCACAGAACTGCAGTTATTGTAGAGGGGCAAATGTTGAGTTTTAAGGATGTTGTAAGATGGCAGACTATCTCATCAACCCAGGAAGGAAGGAATGCTGTGTCTGAGTCTGATTCAGACCTTACATCAGGACACAGTTTATTGGTTTAAACAAAAAACTTGTAACACAAAAATAAAGCAATTCCCTTGCCCAGCATGGGCTGCAGTTCCCAGAGGCATTTTCCTTTGTCTCTCTCTGAATCTCTGGAAGGAGGATATACTGGGTCATGTGACACTTAAATTTTTTCTGGCTGTTCTACCATGACATGAGGGGGGAGGGGCATTTTAAATAGTGTTGGGGGGGGAGGTGAAGAGGGAAATACCTTTTCAGGTAAAAGGGAAATTAATGGCTACTAGTTTGCTTGAAAGCCAAGAACACAATCCAAGTCAGGATCTAACTTAGGTTATGTCTACACTGCCCTGCAGTTCTGACTGCGGGGCTGCAAACAGCCGTGCGCCCAAAGTGCTTTGCTGTAAGTACCCTGTGTGGACACTGCAGGTGCAAACTAAAAGGTTCCTAGAAGAGGACTATGTTAATGAGACTAGTAACCCTTCAGTTCACATCTGCAGTGCCACAGGAAGCTACAGAACAGCACTTTGGTGTGCACTGTTGTTTGCAGCCCCGTAGTCTGAACTGCACGGCAGTGTAGACATAGTCTTAGTCAGGGCTGGCTCTAGGCACCAGCAAACCAAGCACGTGCTTGGGGTGGCACATTTTCAGTGGTGGCATTTCGGCCATCTTTTTTGTTGTTGTTGCTTCGGACAGCAAAAGCCTAGAGCTGGCTCTGGCAGCAGCAGCGCGGGGGCCTGTGGTTCGCGCCATGGAGGAGCAGCACCTGCACCTTGTGGCTGGGCTGGGCCGGCTCCGAGCGGGGAACACTCGGGGGGGCACACAAGCTGCCTTCAGGTGCCGCCCCCCAGCGCCACAGTTGGGGCTGGGCGTAGCAGCCCGAGCCGCCCAGGGACTGCGGCAGGGTGGCCAGCAGCGGGGCCATAAAGGGCGGGGCGCTGCCATGCGGGGCCCACATCCCGCTCTCTGGGGCTCTGCTCCCTTTGGGGCTATCCTGCCCCAGCTCCTCAGCCCCTGCCAGGGTGGTCCCCCGGCTCTGCCCTCCTGAGTCCCTGGGCTGAGGCGCGGCCCGGGAGCCCCGCTGCTTACCCCAACCCTGCCAGCGCCAGACCGGTTGGAGGCGATGGGGGAGCGGGCGGAGTCAGCACTGGTGCGGGGGAGGCCAGGGCTGGGGCGGCAGGGGGTGCGGGTGGGGTGGGGGGAGAGAGAGCCCAGGGCTGGGATGGCAGGGGGTACGGGTGGAGGAGGGCACTGGTGGGGGTGAGAGCCCAGGGCTGGGGTGGGGGGCAGCCAAAAATTTTTTTGCTTGGGGCGGCAAAAAACCTAGAGCCGGCCCTGGTCTTAGTGTTACTTTTCAAGACAGCAGATGCATCCCAGATGTGACATGCTCAGTTTGTGGAAATGAAGGGCTGCATTGACACCATTGTTCTTGCCCTCCTGGACAGTTGTATAGTGCCAGATTGGTGAAGTTGGTAGAGGTTAAAATGTGGGTAGAATGGCAGGAAACCCACACACCTTTCCCATCTGGCCCACAGATAAAAACTTTGCAACACTGTGTAGGTTGTCAGTAGTACTTATCTACATGATCATTTTAGCTGATCTATAATGTTTGATTCCCCCACCTCTCTGATTATTAACCATTAATCATTGAGACATGGTGGCAGATTCTCTGTATAATTCTACTGTAGAACCTCAAAGATAAGAACATCAGAGTTATGGATGGAGGCACCAAATTTGGGATTTCCCTGGAGTTGCTAGACTCCCTTTTTGCCCCAAGCCCCCATCCCGCCCCTTCCCACCCATATTCTGCCCCACCCCCACCTCTTTATGTCCCTGCTCCTTCCCCTTCCCCTCAGCACCTCCTGTATGCCGCTGAACAGCTGATCACAGCAGGCACTGGGAAGGCGGGGGAGGAGCTGATCTGCGAGGCCCGCTGGCAGGCGGGAGGCGCTGGGGGCAGAGGGAGGAGCTGATCCATGGGGCTGCCAGTGGATGCTGAGCAACACTATTTTTTTCCTGTGAGTGCTTCAGCCCTCCCCGCCCTGCGGCTTCAGCCCCAGTCTCCTGCTCTGCCCTCCATGGCTGAAGTCCGTAACCTTTTCTTTAGTGTTACGGAACATTTCAGAGTTACAGACGTCCTCCATTCCCAAGGTATCTGTATCTCTGAGGTTCTACTGTAATCCCTTTTGTTTTAGGGCAGCCTCCAAATCTCCTACTAGAGATTCCCATGGCCAACAACACAAGGGGCATATTAGGAAAGGACATTTTAAGGTGTCTATGTGGGGTGTGAGGAGTACCTGAGGACAATGCACTCCAGCTATCCCCAACTGCCAAACAGTCTTTTGGGCCATGGTCTCATGATCCTTTGTGGCTTAAAATAGAGAAACCTCAGGACATTTAGAGTGCACCCCAACCCCCCCAAATGATTATGAATATTTGATCTTAATAAAGTGATTAGTGTAGCATTTCCTTCTTGTTCTGATTATTAATCATGATGGAAATACTGGAGAGCGTAAATCAGGTTCTTCTTCGAGTGCTTGTTCATGTCCATTCAAATCAGGTGTGTGCATGTGCACATTGGCCAGAAAATTTTTCCCTTAGCTGGCCTGGGTGCCCCCTGTAGTCGTGCCCTCATGGTGCCTAATATATAGCACTGTCGACCCGCCACCCCTTCAGTTCCTTCTTACCGCCAGGAACTGTGGCTGGAGCTTCCCTTAGCTCTTGCTCAGCAAGTTTATTCTTTATCTTGTTGTATATGGTAAGTCGTTAGAGTTATTAGAGTCTTAATTTAGTGTTTGTTGCCCATCCCCCACGCTCCGGTTCCCGGAGCTGTGGTATGCTGCGGTCCCTGGGTTTCAAAAACTGTGTGGCCTACGCCAAGCACATGCCGAAGAGTGACCCACACTCATTGGGTCTACAGTGCCTGGGGGAGACCAATCAGAAAGATCGTTGTAAGACGCGAGTTCCATCTGAGAACTCTTAAGGAAAGGGAACAGTGGCTCAAGGTGATCCTCATGGAGGCAGCTCTACGCCCCCATTCCAACCGGGGCTTGGGAGACCCGACTCCTACTGCGTAGTCCTCAACGTGGAGCGCTCCGGCGCCGTTGGTGAGCTCAGCGCCGAGAAAGGACTCTTCTTGAGACACGCGGCACCAACATGGCTCCTCATAGGGCCTGTCTGATAATAGGCACCGTTCCTACTCACTGGTGCCTCAAAAGAAGAAGAAGCCAGATGATCGCTCTCCTCTGGCCAAGCCCCGGGATGTGCAATCCCAGGCGGGCATCTCCTCGGGATCCCCTGCTGGGGCCACGTCGACTCCCGCTCAAGTGCGGCAGTCGAGTCCGGCCCTGCCTCAATCACCGGCGCCTACACAGCAGCTGCAGGTCCTGTCGATCTGGAAGTGTACCAGGCTGCTCGGGACCTTCTCCATCTTATGGCACCGTTCTCACCTGCCAGGGAGAAACCCTCAGCACTGGCAGATTCGCGTCCTCCGGTACATTCGAAGGGGAAGCTGGCTATGATGTTGAGACGCTCCCCCTCGCCATGTACCTCGGCACCTACCCGCTCGGACAGAGAGTGTACCCACTTCCCGAGCTCTCGACGTTCGAGACACAGAAGATCAGCTACTCCGTGGTCTTCAGTGTCTGAGACCTCGGTGTCCGAATCCGAATCCTATCGCTCTGAAAGGAGCAGAAGTCACAGATCGAAGTCCGGTAGAGACAGGAGAGAGCCCCAGGCATGGCCTCTGCAGTGGCAGAACCCGGGTCAATGGCCCTTCTGGACCTCCTGAGCTTTTCACCAGGGCCAGGCAGGAACCCAGGGTCCATGGTCTGCAACATCTTCCATAGCCTCCGTGCCACCTTCTGCAGCCTCTGGCTCCAGCTCCGTTGCTGACTCCGGCATTGTGCTCAGATCGGACCTTGGCACTGCCCTTCACGGCGTTGACGCACCCATCTCCTACGCCTGCACCTTTGTCGATGTTGATCTCAATGCAGGCACCGAGCCCCACACTTCTGGTGGCTCCTATGAGCGTGCTGATGCATCTCACTCCCATAGGGCTGATGGCGGCACCGACGTGTGCTTCAACGTCCACAGCCCCAGCACCGTCAACAGTACTACTACCTCCAATGGGAGTCACGTGACTCCTCTGGGGCAGATGGTAGGGAGCTTCCACTACTGGCGCATGCTTCCGCCTCTTCGTCGCTGGACGAAGCATTGGTGGGGACAGCCATAGCCCCTGTGTTAAAGGACAACAGAGTGCTACAGCAGCTGCTGCGCAAGGCCGCCAAGGATCTGGGCATCAAGGCCGAGGAGGTGATAGAGGAGGCAGATTGCATGGTGGACATCCTAGCACCCTTGAGACCTTCACGTATAGTCTTGCCACTTATAAAGGCCATGGACACTGCCAGCTGCCAGTGAAACCTAAGAACCTGTGGCAGACGCCAGCATCCTTGCCACCTACCAATAAGCACAATGAGCGGCGGTATTTCGTCCCCTCCAGAGGGTTCGAGCACTTGACTCGCTGGTGGTCGATGCAGCTAACCAGCATGGGAGACAGGGCTTCCAAGGACCCTTCCCAAAGAACATGGATGCTAAATACCTTGACCTTGTGGGGAGAAAGGTCTACTCGACAGGTGGTTTTCAGCTCCGTATCGCTAACCAACAGGCCATTGTGAGCAGGTACTCATACAACACCTGTGCAGCAATGGCAAAGTTTACAGAGCTCATCTCTTCAGATTCCTGGTCAGAGTTCACCGCCTTGGTGGAGGAAGGGAAGCTAGTCTCCCAGGCTTCCCTGCAGGCTGCATTAGATACTGCAGATGCCGCTACTAGAGTGATGGCGATGGGGTAGCTATGAGGCGCAGTGCTTGGGCTCCAAGTCTCAGGGTTACCCTACGAGGTCCAGCAAACCATTGAGGACCTCCTGTTTGAGGGTGAGACTCTGTTTTCTGAAAAGACAGACAAGTGGCTGCACAGCCTTAGACTCCCGAGCCACCCTCAAATCCTTGGGCTTACACACCCCTGCCACGCAGCGGAGACACTTCTGCCCACAACCTCCTCAAAGGTTCCAGCAGCAGAGCCTCCAGGACAGTTCTCGGAGGAGGAACAGGAGTGGCAGGAAGAGGCAACACCCTTCCTCAAGACAGGACTCTGGCCAGCCCAAACCGCCCTCAGGCCCTAAACCAGCCTTTTGAAGGTGGGATCGAGGACGGCACACCAGATCTTGGACTGGATCTAACCCACCTTACCTTTTCTTACCGACTATCCCCTTTCTACCGTGCCTGGTCCCGTATCACCTCGGACCACTGGGTGCTTGACACGGTAGAGAGGGGATACTCCATCCAATTCTGTGCCCTCCCACCCTCCTTCCCTGTCCCTCTTCAGGGACCCTTTTCATGAGCAACTGCTCATTCAGGAGGTGCAGTCGCTCCTATCACTAGGGGTGGTGGAGGAGGTTCCTCCGGAGCACAGGGGCGAGGGCTTCTATTCCCGGTATTTCCTAATACCGAAAGCCAAAGGCGGCCTCAAGCGTATCCTGGACCTGCGCGAGCATGGTCTCCCTGGCCTCCCTCATCCCTTCACTAGATCCAGCAGACTGGTATGCCGCCCTCGACTTGAAGAACGTGCATTTTCACATCGCAATCGCTCAAAACTACAGGAAGTTCCTCAGGTTTGTGGTCAATGGTTCCCACTACCAATTTACTGTCCTCCCGTTCGGCCTGTCAGCAGCACTCGAGTATTCACCAAGTGCATGGCAGTCGTTGCTGCCTTTCTGCGGAGATATCAGGTACAGGTGTTTCCATACCTCGATGGCTGGTTGATCAAAAGCCGCTCCAGGACACGAGAAAACTCAGGTCGCGTTTATCAGAGCCACCTTCGAGAACCTGGGTCTGCTCCTAAATGAAGCAAAATTGACTCTGTCCCCCATCCAGAGGATAGAGTTCATAGAGGCAGTACTGGACTCGACCCAAGCCAGGGCATTCCTCCCACAGGTGAGGTTTCAAGCCCTCAACAACATGATCCAGGGAGTCACACAGTTTCCCACCACTACCGCGAGAAACTGCCTGAAGCTTGTAGGGCACATGGCAGCCTGTACATACATGGTACGACACGCCAGACTCAGGCTTCGGCCGCTACAGTCATGGCTAGTGTCAGTCTATCGACCAGCCTAGGACAGCTTGGATAGGATCGTGACCCTGCCTTGCCCTATCCTCAATTCGCTCCGGTGGTGGACCGATGCCCAGCAAGTGTGCTCAGGGGTCCCCTTCGCTGCCCCACAGCCATCCCTGTCATTGGTGACGGACATGTCGGATTTGGGCTGGGGAGCTCATCTGGGAGACCACAGAACTCAAGGCCTCTGGTCACAAGCAGATCCTCGCCTCCACATTAATGTCAGAGAGCTGAGAGTGGTGTGCCTAGTGTGTCAGACATTTCGCCCTTACCTAACCGGACAATGTGTATCAGTCATGACGGACAATATTGCTGCAATGTTCTATATCAACAAACGGGGGTACATGCTCCTCACCCCTGTGCCAGGAAGCCCTCATGCTATGGGATTTCTGTGTAGAACATTCGGTCAACCTGCAAGTGTCATACCTCCCCAGGATTCAGAATGAGCTGGCAGACCACCTCAGCAGGTCGTTCCACAGCCATGAGTGGTCCCTTCGTCCGGACGTCACATGTTCAGTCTTCCAGAGGTGGGGATTTCCCCTGATCGACCTCTTCGTCACGCGATGCAACAGGAAGTGCCAGCAGTTCTGCTCCTTCCAGAATCACAGCCCGGGCTCCACAGCAGATGCATTCCTCCTCCATTGGGGAGGGGCTCTCCTATATGTCTTCCCACCGATACCGCTCATTCACAAGGTGCTGCTCAAGATCCGCAGAGATTGAGCTCGGGTCATACTGATAGCACCGGCCTGCTTCCGTCAGCACTGGTACACTTCCCTCCTAGACATGCCGATTACCTTGCCGCTCTTCCCGGACCTTCTCACACAGGATCACGGACGTCTCCAACACCCAAACCTGCAGTCTCTCCATCTCACAGCCTGGCAGCTCCATGGTTGAATCCATCGGGTCAGCGCAGCGCGACTCGCCCCCGATGCTAGCCTTAGTGCCGCACATTCTGGACTACCTTCTACATCTGAAACAGGAGGATCTCTCATTGCCGTCTATAAGAGTGCACTTGGCTGCCATCTTGGCATTCCACCCGAGTGTACAGGGCCGCTCGGTTTTTGCTAACCCCATGGTCAGCCACTTCTGAAGGGGCTTGACAGTTGTACCTGCATGTTCGCCAACCGGTTCCTGCCTGGAACCTCAACTTGGTCCTCTCTAGACTCATGGAGCACCCCTTTGAGCCTTTAGCAACATGCTCCCTGCTCTACCTCTCTTACAAGGTCGTGTTCCTGGTGGCAATAACCTCAGCCAGGAGGGTGTCTGAGCTCAGGGTCCTGACTTCAGAGCCGCCCTACACCATGTTCTTTAAGGACAAGGTTCAGCTCATGCCCCACCCTCCTTCCCTCCCGAAGGTTGTATCACAGTTCCACATCAGCCAGGACATTTTCCTCCCACTTTTCTACCCTAAACCTCATTCTAACAACAAGGAGCAGAGACTCCACATTCTGGATGTGCGCAGAATGCTGGCTTTCTAAATCGAGAGAACGAAACCATTCAGGAAGTCAGTCCTGCTCTTTTTGTGACAGTGGCGGACAGGATGAAAGGTCAGCCAATTTCAGCCCAGCACATTTCATCATGTATTGTGGCCTGTATCAGTGAGTGCTACAACCTGGCAGGGGTTCCCACGCCTCCGATCACAGCGCACTCTACCAGGGCACAGGGTTCGACGGCGTTCCTGGCTCAAGTTCCCATCCAGGAAATCTGCAAAGCGGCAATGTGGTCGTCCATACATACCTTCACCATGCACTATGCAATCACCTGGCAGGCCAGAGATGATGCGGCGTTCGGCAGAGTAGTACTCCAATCAGTGGAGAGCTCTGACCTCACCTCCTGAATTTGGCTTGGGAGTCACCTGATTGGAACGGATGTGAACAAGCACTCGAAGAAGAAAATATGGGTACTCACTTCTCATAACTGTTGTTCTTTGAGATGTATTGTCCATGTCCATTCCAATACCCACCCTCCTACCCCTCTGTCGGAGTAGCAGGCAAGAAGGAACTGAAGGGGTGGCAGGTCAGCAGGGCTATGTATTAGGTGTCATGAGGGTGCGACTCTAGGGGGCACCCAGGCTGACCCGACGGATGCTGCTAGGGGAAAAATCTTTCGGCCAATGTGCACCTGTATGCGCACACAGCTGATTGGAATGGACACAAACAACACATCTTGAAGAACAACAATTACGAGAAGTGAGTAACCGTTTTATATAGCATAAATACATGGGAAATAGCACAATTAAAAAGAATAAATATTTTCAACAGAAACAACAATTTAAAGTGGAAGTGGTTAGAACTTAACATTTTAGAAAATTTTTATCAAGGTGGCTGTCAGTAATACTGTTGGAGCTTTCCTGTTGGCTAAGGGACACATGACCCTGTGAGTTTAGACAGACCTTTCTGCTATCTGTGGCCTGACAACTTGGATCTCCTCCTTAATCTTTAACCTTTTCCCCTTATGTGAGCCTGACCACAGCTCTAAATGATATGCCTTTTTGGCTCTTTGAGTTTGGGCTCCAGAAACTCCTTAACATCACTGCCTCTGCTTAAAGGTCAAGGGGTTCTTGTCTCCTCAGGGCTGTCTGCATGAAATTACTCAGTTTACATTCTACCAATCCAAATAAACATGGCAAAGCAAGACCTTGTTAAAAACTGAGATAAAATGACTGTGGAGCACAAACAATTTGACTGACTATCTGGCTGTTTAGCTTGTGAGAAGTGTACTAGATCAGGCTTTCTTTAGTTACAGTAAAATAGAGGAAATCTTATATCTCTTAGGCTATGACTACACTATGCAGCTTTTAGCGACATGGCTGTGCCGCTACAGCTGCGCCACTAAAAGGCACGCAATATAGCCACTGTTTGTCAGCAGGAGAGAGCTCTCCTGCACACAAAAAATTTCTACCCCCCACAAGTGGCATTAGCATTGTCGAAACGCTGTTCACACCAGCACTTGTCATTGAGAAAACTTTTGTCTTTCCGGGGGATGTTTTTTTAACACCTCTGAACGACAAAAGTTTTGTCTTTCACTTGCCAGTGTAGACAAAGCCTTAGGTATTTTTTCTCTCTCTGGATATGTGTTGATCATCTGAAATCCTCCTCCTGTCTCCTCTGCATGTGCTTATTAAGTCCCATGATCCAGGGCAGCTCTGAGGTGTTATTGTTCCTCTCCACAGTGTTAAGTGGTTGATCAGCTGTATTGTCTGGAGAAAAGGAAAGATTTGGATCACTATTCAGTGATTTTTTTTCCCCCCACTCAGTCTGATAATACCCTCTTCTCGTCACATCCTTATGGTTCTAAGTTGAGCATTTAAAAGATCAGTTTGCAATTTGCATTAATCATACTGACCAGCCAAGGTGAGTGAACTTTGATTAGCATGTCCATTGTTTTGGCAATGGATGTTAGATGGTGCTTTCAGGATACCTGTGTATAGTTTGTATTAGGGCCTCTGCCTTTCAGGTGTAATGGATTTTCCTCAATATAAATTCTTGTTACCTATTTTTCCCTTACTATGAAATGTACATCGACCGACTCCAGACCCTCTCTCTCAGCGTCTCACTGCAAGGTGATGAAGTTGCCAGAAAAATGACAGGACAACAACATTAGGAGTTTGCACACTTGTGTAGGGCAAGATTATTTCACACACCAGGGGCTCCTTGCATCCCTCCATTTCCTCCCCCTCACAAACTACCTATGTACCATGCTCCCATCCCACCCACTCTTTTTTCAGGGGCTCCCTACAACCTCTCCCAATTAGAGATTCTGTTTGTCCCCCATTCCAGTAGCTCTGTGTGCACTCGCATTCCCATTTCCCTCTATTCCTTTCTGTGACAGGGGCTCAGTGTGCCCCCATACCAGATTTTCCCCAACCTTCCCTCCGACTCGGGGTTCTGTGTGTCTCCCCTTCCCCCTCACCCATTAAGGGTCCTCCATTCTCCCACCCCCATGCCATGGGCTGTGTTCATGCCCCCCATTACTTCTTCTCAGTCTCCCCCATTATACTTCTTTCTGTCTGGGTAATAAGTCATTCAGGGTGTCAACATGTTGTTCGGGTTTCCTGAAACCCCTTCCACTTGGCTCCCCAAGAACTCAGATTCCAATCTCATCACTCAGGTTCCCTTATCTGGCGTACAGTAAAGCTATGCTGAGTTGATCATATTCAAGCATAGGAGGTAGCTGTAGGGTATGCTACACGTACAAAGTTACTCAGAAAATCTCTTTCCATATACAGATTTATGCATTACATTGCCTTTACTATACACTGCATCATGTGTGGTTTTTTTTTTTTTTTTTGGCTTGGTTATTTTGTAGGAACCAGTCCCTATATAGCATGCTCTGTCCATGTACGATTTGCTCTTTACCTCATCTTTACATTCACGACTTACCTTCTCTTGTTCTTAAGTAAATGGTTCTCTGGATGATCCCCCTTCTTATCTTACCTAGCTCAGATATCTTCTTTTGGCTTACCAAGCCATTTATTTATCTTAGCACCAACATTTCATTTTCAGCCTAGTTACCTCCCTAATTCTGTTTTCAAGAAATGATGCATCCACCATGTTTAATTACTCATGTCCAGCCAGGCCTATGCATGATAAACTATTGGGAAATTGATTACCTCACCCACCTTGTCTCTGTAATATCTTTTACTGGACCAACTTCCTTTGGTGAAAGAGACAAGCTTTTAAGCTACACAGAGCTCTTCTTCAGAGTCTGGGAAAGGTATTCAGAATGTCACAGCTACAAGCCACAAGGTGGAACAGATGGTTTAGCATACATAGTTAACACATTTTCTAAGAGACCATTCAAGCTGAAGTGGAGGATGAGCAGAGATGAGCTGAGGGGTGCTCCTATGCTGGAAGATGTTAATGGGTGCCATCAACCAGTTGTTTGATCTATAGACTATTGCAGAGGTGCTTGAAGGAATTACTTGAAGCTGTAGCTGTGCCAGTCAGATAGAAGGGGCTCCATTTGTCCCCTGTTTTTCCCCTTTCAGTTTTTCAAATTCCGCAGAATCAAAATGATTCTGTCCTTTGATGCCTAGAACATTCCCTGATATTTTGGAATTGATCCAATGTGGTGTTCAGAAGTTATCAAGTGACCTGCCTGCATGCATACATAAAAACAAATATCAAGCTGGCTGTAAGGCCTTCACAAGCTTGGACAACGAAAGAAAATACATAGTTTTCCCCTATAACTGAATTCCCCCCACACTATTGTTATTGAGTTGAAAAAAGTGACCAGCTGCTTCAGACAGTGTACAAAATATTAGGCCATATTTTCAGCCAATGGCATAACAGTTTACCCATAAAACTTAATTAAAATTTAAATAAAACTAAAATTAAATGCAATTTCTGCAGTACAAAGCTGTCACTCAACACACACAAAAACAGTTCATTCACACTTCTTTGCAAATAAATTTAGGATGCTTCTCGGCCTCATGGCTAAGATCAAGCGTAAGAAAAAACCGGACCAGGGTAAGGCCTTCGAGGTGACCAGCAAGTGGGACTCCAGCAACCACTTCCTCCCCACGGGCAGCTTCACCCGGTTCGCCAACTGGCGGTTCATACACCGCGCCTGGCTGAATTGCATCCCCCTCAATGGAGCCATCCGCCACGGGAACGGGGATAAACGCTGCAGGAAGTGTGGGTACGTCGCCGAAACCCTGCCCCACATCCTATGCTGCTGCAAGTCCCACACCAGAGCCTGGCAGCTGCGCCACAACGCCGTCCAGGACCACCTAGTGAAGGCCATCGACCCGCGCCTGGGAGAGGTCACCGTCAACCACGCCGTCCCAGGCACCAACAGCCTGCTGCGCCCAGACATCGTCATCATGGACGAGGTTGGAAAAAAGATCATCCTGGTCGACGTAACAATTCCATTCGAGAACAGGACCCCGGCCTTCCGTGAAGCCTGAGCCCACAAGCTCGAAAAGTACGCCCCTCTGGCTGACACCCTGCAGACAAAGGGCTACGAGGTGCACACCGACGCTCTGCTCATTGGGGCCCTGGGTGCCTGGGACCCATGTAATGAACGCATGCTGAGGACCTGTGGGGTAGGCCGTCATTATGTGCGGCTCATGAGACGCCTAATGGTCTCGGACACTATTCGTTGGTCTTGGGACATCTACACAGAGCACATCAACGGCCACCACCAATACCGGGAGTGAGCCGGGGAGACCTCGTGCACCCACAAGGGGGAAGAGACCTATAACCTCCCCCTGCTGGACTTTATCCCCTGAGCCCTGAACCCACTGAACCTAACTGAATCCCACCACGTGAGGGTCACCCCATCCCCATTACCCAGCCCACTTACTTATACCCATGACTGTGTCTGCTTTCTGTATGAGTGATGGACCCTCACCGCTTGTCGGCTGTATCTTGATCCCGCCCACCATTTACCCTCCCCCCCCATTGGGGACATTGCAGTCTGTATATATTATGTGTGCTGCCCAACACCAAAATACTAACATCCCCCTATACACTGTATGTTACCCCCAGTGACCAATAACTGACGCTTCAAATTTTCTGTATCGCTTATTTTTCAAATATTATCTAATAAACTTTTAAATCTGTTTGTGTGACTTTTTATTTTTGCAAGAGGCAAATAAAACTTAGGGTATATCCTTTTTATGTATCTGAAATCAAGATAAATAACAACATATAAACATAGAGAAAAACAATCTATAACTTCATGGTTTTGTGTGTTCAGTGTAAAATATTGAAATTAGAGTCCTTGGGACTTCCAGTAATCAAAGTGTCTTCAGAATGCACTGTGTGCCTCTGACCTGTGCTGCAGGATACATTTTTCAGACCTGCTTGAAACCCTAACATCCCACGATAAGAACTACAATGAAAGTTGGGAGCAAGGATAATTAACAGAGAGAGAACAACATGCTGAGGAGTGGGATTGGCTGGGAGTAACTTGTATAGATTAATTTAAAGGAATAAGATGAGAACAGTTGGAAAAGCTGGAGGGGGATACATTTCTGAACTGAAAGGTCTTCAGTAAGGATAACTGGTAGTGTTTGAGTCAGGCGTTTTTTTTTTTTTATTTTTTTTTTCTTTCCAAAGTTGGTTTGTCTTTTCTGAATAATTTGATAGGGTGGCAGCATGGATTTTTATTGGAGCATGTGACTGGAAAATAGAAGACCTGGATTCTATTCCTGACCCTGCCACTGTGTGGCCTTGAGGAAATCTCTACCACTCTGTACCTCAGTTTCTCCTTCTGTAAAATGGCACTATACTGCTTATTTACTGACCTTTGCAAAGCACTTTGTGATCTTCAGATTGTGAACCCTATGTAAGTGCAAAGTCTGTTCATTATATATCCAGTTACTTTAGCATAAAGCATCTAGCAGTGAGGTATCCTTTTCTTTTAGAAGATGAATGTGTGTCATTGTAAGCATTTGCTAAGAAATGCATGAATGACAATAGATCAAAGTGTCTGGGACTGGAAGTGTTCAGAGAAAGCTGTGTGTGGGCCAAGTTCAAGTAAAAACTTAAACTAAATACAGTGTGGTGTATTAATAGGACGTTGCAGAGCCTAGATAAAAATATCCGCTTTATTTTTTACCCATTAGTCATACACACTGACATCATTTGTGTGTCTGCCACTCATGATACAAAAAGGGCTATGTCTAACTTATAAAAATAAACCTGATATTTCTATTTGGCCAGGTAATATCATAGAGATTTGATATGGAAAATGTCTATTGCCTTCTGCAATGGAGAATTATTTCCTTCAGTATTTTCTATTGTTTTCTTCAGTTTGTTTAAAAATCCATCACAGTGTATTTTTAAATTACCCATATGTTTATATCTAACCTAGATAATATAGTGGATGCAAAATACATTAATTGCTATTACCACCATTGTATTTTTATGTTTTAAAAATGCTTCAAATTTCAGCAGCATCTATTTACAGTACTGTAGCGGGGTGAGCACCCGCTCTGGCCCTGGAGGGATTGGAAAAGCCCTGCAGAGGGCTGGGGCTGGGCAAAGTAAAACCCTGGCTGATTGGGGGAAGTGGCTGCAGCTGGAGCCATGCCCCAAACTAAGCCACTGGCCTTATAAGAAGGACAGGGAAGCCAGAGATAGTAGTCTCTCTCTGACTGGAGAGGGAGACAAGTCTGGCTGCTGTAGAACTCACCCAGGGGACCTAGAGTGAGGCAGGGCTGGGGAAAGGCCTTAGGACCTGGGAAGCCCTAGGCCAGCAACTCCCCAGGCTGCAGGGCCTAGTTCTAGGCCCACCTAGGTATTGGGCTTGCAGAGGGGCAGCCTGAGGGTGGGTAAAGGCAGTCAGTTCAAACTCCTTTGCCTATGATGAGTATCTGATACTACAGTCTGCCCCAGTGAACGGGGGCTAGATGGAGACTGGGCAGTAGCCAAAACTGAGGTGAAGTCGGGATAGTGCGTGGGAGTTCCCCTGGGGTAGGGAAACCCAGTGAGACTGTGGAGTTCTGCAGGGGGGCAGCACCCAAGACAAGGGCACCAGGGTCCTGGGAGGGACACGAGGGGCCAACGGTAAGGTGGATCACCAGCCTGCAGAGGGAGCTCTGGACACTGGGAGAGGTAATTCCCGAGACAACCAGCAGGCGGCGCCACAGGGGTGAGTCTGTGCCTTGCTACAAGTACCATGAATCTCAGCGAGAGATGGAGGTCTCCCAAAGCTCCTTGTCTTTTGATGGTGAAAAACTTGTAGTTTTCTGTATCATGAAAATAAGGCAATGCAGTAACATCTGGGTATCCTGCACAGGTCTACCAGACTCAAGTCTATGCTATTATATTTTGTTTTTAGATTGTGACAGATACTAGTGGCAGGTAGCACTCAGCATGATGGAGAGACAGAGCATTTCTGGTGACTGAAAAATACAGTAAACAAAAATTTTTTATGAAAGCACATGATCTTAAACAGGCTATGAAACTGTGGAGAGTGACTTGTCCTTTGCCAGTGACCTTGCTTAGCTCACTTATGGATCTGTTTCACATAGGGTTTATCTAACCCAGGGGTAGGCAACCTATGGCACGTGTGCTGAAGGCGGCACATGAGCTGATTTTCAGTGGCCCTCACACTGCCCGGGTCCTGGCCACTGGTCCGGGGGGCTCTGCATTTTAATTTAATTTTTAAATTAAGCTTCTTAAACATTTAAAAAAACGTATTTACTTTACATACAACAATAGTTTAATTATATACTATAGACTTATAGAAAGACACCTTCTAAAAACGTTAAAATGTATTACTGGCACGCGAAACCTTAAATTAGAGTGAATAAATGAAGATTCAGCACACCACTTCTGAAAGGTTGCCGACCCCTGATCTAACTACTCAGTCTTTCGAATGCCTGTTAGAAGAGTCTGGACACCTTTGTATTCTCATCTGTTCCCAGTCATTACTTCTGCTATTATGATTCTTCCCTTTCTCCACCTGCCACATGGTTTCCATTCCCAGCTCCCAGACCAGTTCCACTTTGGCCTGATGCATGGCCCCCACCCCAGTTGTATATTTTATCCTCCCTTTCTTAATTGCTGCTGCCTGAATTGCCACTGGATCTCTTCCTTTTCACCTGGAGGAAAGAGTCTGTGGTGGCTCATTGAAGATCACTAATGGGAGCAACCATGCAAATTCTTCTTACAGTAGGCATTTCAGAGGCTCCCTGATTGGATTGAGTCCTGGCATGCTCCATCTCAGCTGTTGAAATTGGTGGTGATGGATCATCTGGACTAAATTAAAAAAAAGAGGAAGTTGACAAATTACAAACAGTGGAGGTTTCTTTTTGTGTCATTTTAAAAGAAAAGAATATTTCAGCTGCTCTTCCCTACTAACCAAAGTTGAAGAGCTACTATACAGCTACACTTTAAAAATCAGCAAAAGTGTATGGGCCATACATACTTTTCTAATCCTGCAAGGTACTGAGCACTCTAAACCCCAACTGAAACCAATGGGAGCTAACCGTGTTCAGCACCTTGCAGTCAGGCCTCAGGTATGGAATGCCCTTAAATAGCTCAAATATGCTCCAGCACTTGTTTTGTTGTTTTTGTTTGTCTCCTCTGATATAAATTGCAAGTTCTTCTGGACAGGGACTGTCTCCAGGTGTGTTTGTACAGCACCTAGCATAATAGGGTTTTGATCTCACTTGGAGTCTTTGGTACTGTGGTGGTGATTCAGGTCCATATGATAACTAGAATATCAGTAGTTTTTAACACTAGAAATTCTGATTAGTGCTTAACTACTTCTGGTTCAGTGTGACCTCAGCTGACTGGGCAACCCAAGCACGTAAGAAACATATTCATCTATAGTGAAATCCATCTTATAACTCAGCTTGAGAAGGAAAAGATTATTAAACCCCCTACTGGGTTTGAAGAAATTACTGACAGACAATACCTCTAGATAAAAAGAAAGTTGGGGTCCTAGGTTTTTGCACAAGTTAGAATAGCAAATAAAATACTAACAAGAAGAACTACAGAAAATTACAGGAAAAAAAGTTTTTCAGCAGTAATTTTCCTACTCTGCATGATTAAATTCAGTAATCAGAGTGTTAAACTATTGGATAAGCAAACTTTAAGAGTAGAATACAGTAGAACCTCAGAGTTACAAACGCCAAAGTTACGAACTGATCAGTCAACCACACACCTAATCTGGAACCGGAAGTACACAATCAGGCAGCAGCAGAGACCCGCCTACCCCCCCAAAAAATAAAAAGCAAATGCTGTACAGTACTGTTAAATGTAAACTACTTTAAAAAAAAGAGCAGCATTTTTCTTCTGCATAGTAATAGTAAAGTTTCAAAGCTGTATTAACTCAATGTTCAGTTATAAACTTTTGAAAAAACAACCATAACGTTTCGTTCAGAGTTACGAACGTTTCAGAGTTACAAACAACCTCTATTCCTGAGGTGTTCATAATTCTGAGGCTCTACTGTACTGTGTGGTATATCATTGTATATTTACTTTAACTGAAATCCCCGATAAGAATAATTGTAACTTGTTACAAGCCAACTTATTCATTCACAAGTCATCTGTACTAGAAAATGGCAGAGAAAGTTGTACCCTTGCTAACTAATATCTCAAAATATTGAAACTAGAGCGGGGTGAAATTTTCAGAGGACTAGTTTATTCACAGGAAAAATGTAGTTTTGGTTGATACAAAACTTTTTGTGAATTTGACATTTTATGAATGATTATGAAGTACTACTACTTGGTTACAAGATATAAATCACTGTACTACAATATATTGTAGACGTATTCTAGACACAGTCATAGGCAACTAACTTTCTTGAGGAGGCTCAAAGCAAACAGTAGCACCATGAGAGTGGTCCTGGGGAGAGATTATAAAAGCTGGTCAATTAGAATTCGTGAGCTCCCCAATTCCATTGAACTGCCTCATCTTTTCTACACTGGCCCTTGATTCTGTTGTTGGAATCTGTCTTGCCAGGCACCATGCAACTCTTCTATAATTCATAGAAGTGGATCTCCCTCCCCAGTCTCCAGTATAAAGTGGGGCCATTAAGAGTGGTCTCCTCCTAATGGCAGATAGGGAAAAACTACTATTCAGTACTAAGAGCTCAGGAGAACTCAGGCAGGCTGATTTAACAGTGAAACTACTTGCAGACTTCCACAGGATTAGAGTTGGGCAAAAAATTTTCAGTGGAGAAAAACTTTTTTTTTTTCCTGTACGAAACTGGAAAAAAATCTTTTTCTGTTCTAAATGAACCTCCCCTCCACCCCCCACGATTTGGCCACTGAATGATCAATTATTCACTCACCTCACCTCCATCCAGGAGCATTCCTACTCCGGGACCTAGCAATCTTTGAGGAGACTGGGTTCGCTCCTTCCCAACTCCCCTGAATGTTTGCAGGGCTGAAGATACTTGTTACCTGCCCACCTGCTGGCACTTCAGTCTTGTCCCACTGCTCTCTAATGACACCATAACATCTTTTTGATGCTGCTTCATATAGTCAAAAGGATCTGCTTACATGGCATATCCTCTTCAACATCAACAGCAGGGAAGGATTTCTGACAGTAACAAGTAGGAAAGGGAGAGGATTGGACAGGAGCAAAATTCAATCCAAAATTAGAAAAAGGTACTTGGAAAAACTAGAACAAAGTCAAACTAACTTGTGCTGACCTTAATTATGTACTAGGTAAGATCTATGACTCAAGATCAACTTCAGATTAAGAGAAATGTTATGCTCCAAAACACTTAATAGCCTCATCTGCTTACTTAGTTGTATTCAAAAATAGATGGAACATTCTCATTGTTCTTTCAGGCTTTGAATTTTGGGTCTGCTTAGGAGAGTAGGATGTTGCCATTATAACTTAAGGAGTTGGTTGTGAGAGTTAGGGACTGGTGGAAAGGAGTTTCTCCTGCTCTGGGGATTTGGATGAGGAAATAGCCTTGCCATCTAGGTGCATGGGCGGCAGGTGGAGCCCCCGTTTGGGGTTGCTAGACCCCCCCCCCATCCCTTCTTCCAAAGCCCCCCACAGCAGGAGCCTTGAGACCACTCTCCTCCTCCCGCCCCCTACCCCCCTGTAGCTGGAGGAGCCACAGGCCAGTCGCATCTTCCTTTCTGAAACCCCAAGGCACTGCAAGGTAAAAGCTAGTCTCTTTAGGAAGAAACTGAGCTTTTTATATGCTCCATGCTGGTTCCAGGGCGGCTGAGGAGGCAGTATGTGCTACTCAGCTTCCTGGGTTCTCCCTGGAGGGAGATTACTGATGAACCCAGGAAGCTGAGTAGCACATACTGCCTCCTCAGCTGCCTCGGAACCTGCATGGGGCATAATATGCAGAAAACTTCCCGGGCAAACCCTGCAACTGGCATGTGGTGGCTGCAGCTCTGCCAGGGCAGGCTAAGCCTGCCATGGCCTATTATACCTACTGCCTATGTCCAGGTGAATATTCTTGTGGGACTTATTAGTCACCTGGAACTCAAGTTAAATGAAGACGTAACTCTGAAAAATTCTATCAAAAGTGTTTTTCTACACGTACCCCCCCCCACACCCAATGAATTAGAATTCCATCGATCTCCAAGACAGAAAAACTAGGACTCCATCCATGTAACCAATTAACCCCCGTGTTTATTATTACCCATTAAAAGTAATACATCAGGAAGGCAGATTATCCAAGAAAAAGTTTTAGCCCAAGGCTTGCTGGATGAGCAGAGTTTGAGTTTTGTACTTCTGGGGAGACTAGATCTATAAGGCCTTACATGGTTTTCTGCCTAGTTTGGAAAGGTTTCAACATAGTGAAGAATGAAGATTTAATCTTTTTCTAGTTTAATGAAAAGCACTGTTGGGTTTGCTATCCCACCACCCCCAACTATTCAAGCCTCAGCTATCTCCTGATCAGGGACCAATCATACCATGTGGTGTGATGCTTCTGTAGTAGGAGGGCCAAGAAGCTAATCAATCTATTTTTATTTGTGATACTTAACCAGATTTAAAGCCAAATACCCAGAATTGTAAAGACTAGTACATTCTACCCAATACGCTACCTATCACCCTAGCTCCTTCTCATGGACACCATATTTTCAAACAAGCATCCTACGTATAGTTCTGCCAAACTCCCCTCATTTAGTAATTGATAACACTTCAAACATTCATTTAATGTTGATCCTAAGTGGGATTCTTAGAAATCTACTTGTGACATTTAATAATCACTCTTTACCTTGAATTCACCTGTGGACTCAAAGAAACATGCCTCTTTCCACCTTGATGAGGATGGACTAGCCATTTTCAGCTGCTACTAGCATGGACATGTCAAACTTTCCCTCTGGGTGTGACATGTCCAGCTGCCTTATAACAAACCAAAATATAAATTCTATGTAGAAGCAGAAGGATCTGTGTAATTCAAAGCATCAAAGTAATAGTCCTTGTGATGAGTTCCCCTGCCTTTCAGGGTGCCATCTGGGACTGGGGTACCACTGAGCCCACCTGATCCACCAGCCTGGGTTCTCTTTACACTGTATTATTGAGGCAAGCCAGCCAAGCCCTCCCTCAGGCTTCAGACTGCACTTTACCAGTACACATACAGGTAGGGACACATGCAGCTGCAGCTATACATACAGATGCTGAGATCAGCTCTGCATGGGAAGGCTCAGCTAAGGAATTGCCCAGTACTCAAGTACATCTCCCCTCTCCTGCCCCACACCCTCAGAGGGTAAATATCTTGCGCTGCCCAGAGAACTGTACAGCATAAGCTCATGATATTTGCCCCCTCCCTCAATGTGGAGAGGGATATACACAACTTTCTGCTCCAAGTTATGATTTCTGCGCACACTGGTTTTAGACCAAACAAAACAAGTTTATTAACTACAAACAATAGATTTTAAGTGATTATAAGGGATAGCAAACAGATCAAAGCAGATTACCCAGCAAATAAAACAAACATGCAATCTAAGTTTAATATATTAAATAAATGGGTTATAAGTAGCAAATTCATCACCCTAAATGTTGTTTTAAGCAGATTGCAGAGATTCTTGAAGGCACGCTGCATTTGCTTGCAGCTTAAAACTCCAGATATTTCTTTCACAGGCCAGACAACCCATTGCCTGGGCTCAGCCCTTCTCCCCTAGACCAGTCTTTTTGTTTTCAGGTGTTTCCAGCAGTCTTCTTTCTTGGGTAGGGAGTCAATGATGAATGAGCCATGATAATGTCACTCCCCTGCCTTAAATAGTTTTTGCATGTGGTGTGAATCCTTTGTCTCCCAGCGTGATTCCCACTGCCGGTCAGTGGAAAAATACTCGTATCATGGAGTCCAGTACCAGATGACTTGGTCACATGTCCCTGCAGCCATAACTCAGACACTGTTTGCAGCATCCCCAGGAAGGCTTCCCTGGAAGGTGGGAGATTAGCAACTTGAAAGACCTATTGTTTTCCCTAATGGCCCTTCCCAACCAGCCATCTAGACTGATTGCATTCTGTCTAGTGGGCGTTCCCCAGGTGTAAACACATTTGTAATAGATGCATAGACCATATTCCTAACTTCAGATACAGAAAAGATACATGCATATAAATAGGATAATTATATTCAGTAAGTCATAACCTTTCCAATGATATCTTACATGCCTTATCTTGCATAAAATACATCATAGTTATGCCATAATCATATCATAAAAATATCTCCATGAAGAATATGAGGGTGTAATGCCACAGTCCTGACTTACATTAATAAAATACTAGCTAGGGGAAGGAGGAAGTTTTTCTCAATTGCTTTGCAGTCTATGTTATCCTTCCTGTCAGTCAGTAAAATGAAATCAGCTTGAGATTAAGTGCTCAGAACTATCTATACAAAAAATAATTTGCAACAAGAGTCCTGCATTGTCATACATTTCATTAGCTCTTCCATCTGACTGGAGTCCCAGGCTAGCTTCCACTCTTTTTTGGGGGGGGGGAGGGGGGGGGGGGGAGAAATGGTTGATCTACAATAGTAACTTGTACTCAATCATAAAATAAATATAACATCTGTATCTCTTATTAATAAAGTTGCATCTGTCCCTTCACATATAAAGACATACACCCTCTTTTTATATGAAGATTAAAGACCATGAATCAGATTCTGCTTTGTTACACTGACATACATATGGAGATTTCCTTAGTCCTCTCTACTGTTGTTCTGGATTTTCATCAATGTAACTAAGAGCAGAATTTCCCCCCCGTGTTTTATTAGATGACACGTAGTAGCTCAGATGGAGATCTCTGCCTCTTGTCTGTTGAGCTAGTCACATAATATTGAATTTTTTTTTAATTATAGGAATTGTAAATATATTTTATACAGCTGGGAAGAGAGTCCTCCGATTTTTATGTGTGTATATATGCACATGCTGTAACTATTTCCAAGAGCAAGTGGGATATATCAGCATAAATCGTTCAGTTTTTTTCTTTATAAATGGTCCACACAATTATACTGAGTTTCTTCTGTTAATGTTGTTAAATCACAAGTCTGGTTTTGTCATCTTCCCTCCCTTCTAAACACAGACCTGGGATTGTTTATGCACACAAAATATCTATGGCTTTTAGGAAGGTTAAAAAAATGCATTGAAATTCAGTCCAATATCTAATTGTATATTGTATACAGCCTGAGCGAAAGTTCATACATATTCATTGTCTTCAGTGGGAACTGAGGGTGCTCAGTCGGATGAGGGCCCTAAACCCAGATCCTGCAAATACTTAAGTACATGTAGGACTACTCACGTGTGTGTATATATATGACAGATGCTTAATTTTTCGCTTTAGGGCTATATATAGATTCAGGGGGTCTGTGCTTGGGGGTCCAGTTGCTGGATTGTGGGCTTAAGTTTGTACTTGTTACTTTTTAGTATGACATTTGAAATGTGCATTCTGTAAGGTCTATACATATAAACTTTAAAAGAACTAGAATTGTCAGATGAGGAACATTTTCCTGTCAAATATTTTAATAGACATTAATAGGCATTATCAGAAATAGCTACTATTGCATTACTGCCTTAAATCTAGGTAAACATTAATACCGTGTATAATTTTATACAGGCCTTCTCATGTGTGACAACTAGATTTCCTGTTAGTATTAAAGAAAGTACTACATTTCCTGCCATGCATGGGCTTGATTATTCATGTCATTTACATCAGTGTAAATCAAGTTGAAATTCAACTCCTTTGAACTCAGTAGAGCTGCAGTTGTGCAAAATGCAGTTGCAATCAGAATCAAGCTCTGTAGTTTTAAAGCTTCATTGTTTCTCACAAGGAGGTGTGTGTGTGATCAAATTAATTGTCTATTTTGAGTATTTGGCATTGGTTTTGGTATTTTTGTTTAAAATGTCTACACAACCTTATATTTTTTCTTTGGAATATCGGAGACTTCTTATTATAGAGAGGTAATTCATTTACTCTAAATGTTTGATAATAGTACTGTATTAACCCTGTTGTTCTGCAGTCCTCTGTCACAATCCTTACTAAGAGAAGAGCAATTTCAAGATGATCACCTAGGCAAAGTAAATCTTTTCCTCCTGTTAGAAGAAGGTCATTCACTCCCCATTGTCATTTTCTTCCACTGTGAAAATCAGCAATGTGTTTCAAAAGGTACCCCCATTGTGTATATTAGCTTTGGGATATGCGAGTATTCATTATATGCTCACACCATGAAATTCATATTACTTGACCCAGATTCCAAGTCTCTGGAGTTAACCATTAAATAAAGTATTGTGCTCTTCAAATTATTGTCCCCATGGGTGTGCTGTATAAGGTATGTGCATATACCAATGCACTCTCAATTGGAGATTTTTGTCATTAGTGTCTGTGGGTCTGTGCCTGTGCCCTACACTTCCTGTTCTAGTACCAGGTTATATAGGGAGAGGCAGACTTACAGCCACTCCAGTTCCTTCTCAGCTGCCTACAGCTTGAACTGGAGTGTCCGTGTCCACTACATAGCTCATTCATCCCCTAGCTTATCTCGTTCGTATTTCTTTGTTGTTGTAGTATGCTTTGTTTAGTTTTAGCACCCAGTTTGTCCTTTTGGGGGTGTCCCCCACTTTATTTTCAGTCAGGGCCTACTTTGATCCCTGTCTGTGGACTTTCCTGGGTTATGCCAAAGATCCTGGGTTTCGCACCCAGCCAGACCTGCCACATGTCCTTCCCCTTCAGTGACAGGCATTCACCTGCCTTCTCTGCTTTGGAGAGTCTCGCATCCCCTCTAACTACAAGGTCTGATCTGGCTTCAAAAAGCAGATCCAGAAACCTGAGGGAGAACAGATTGAAACTGCTACTTATGGAGTGTTTCCTGAGACTGGCAGGGTCTGAGATCCCAACCAAACATTGGCATCAACAGCTCAGAATGCTCTGGTGACTGTGCCAGCCTTGGCTCTGGAAAGCAAAGAACATATGGAGAGCCTTTGGAGTTTTTGAAATCCTCTGATACGAAGAGGCCCTATTTCCTAGAGAGGGAGCCCAGAAGAGCGGAACGGTCACCCTTAAAGCCAGGGTACAAGGAGGACTCATATCTCAGTGTGGGTATTGCGGAGTCCTGCCTCCTGTGGTACTGATACTTTGGTACCACCCAGAAAGACTTCCAGTTTGAAGAAGTCTACCAGCAAGGAACCCTGGGTGGCACCAATGTTGGTACTGGAATTGGAGTCTTCAAAATGCATGGACCCATTGAAAAACAAGGACTTGAATCATCCTCTGTACTGTCCTCATAGAGTCACGGCAAGGAGTGCACAGATTGCTCATCACTACCAACCCCAGTATTGCTCAACATGTTTGCTCCCAAGGAACAGTACCCAAAGTCACCAGCATCATTCAGGTTCCTCTCCCATGCAGATCTTCATATCCTGGAAAAATATGAATTCCCTCTGCTGAGTTTTCCTGTAGGTACCAACATTTGCTCTGGAGCCAGCCTAATCTCTGGAGCTACCACACCATCTCATGAAGACTCAGACTCCAATACCAAAGTGGTTACCACTCTCTCCTTGGCCTCTGGTACTACCGTCTGTAGCTCCTTCACTAGACATAGGAAAGGATGTTTCCTCTGCATCCGTCCAGGATTCCATTACCTTCCTATTCCAGCCTCCCTCCCTTGATGTACATCCTGAGAATGAGACCCCCCCCCCCCCGCAGTAGACATCTAATGCATCAGCCCTGGCAGGAGCACCCTGGGGACTGACCCCTTTTGGTTATGCCCCATCACAATGGGCTTTCTGGAATCCTTGGGTCCCCTGTGGAAAACAGTTACACAGAGGACCCTTCAAGACCAATAGCCACTGATGGTTCATGACCTTCTTCCTCAGGAAGAACTTCCATAAGAGCAAGAGCTAGGCGTAGAGGAGTCACTACCATCCAATAAATCCTCCTCCTCACTAGATGAGGCAAGTATGTGCCCATTGCCATCCTGCACAGATGACTTCAAGGCCATTTAGAATTGCAGAGGCCTTACAGATTCCATTGGAGAAAATGCAAGAACCTCCACACTCCTTGCTGGGCATCCTCCAGATCACTTCTCAAGTCACGATTGTATTATCTATCAATGACGCCTTATTGTCACTAGCCGACAGTGTGGCAAACACCAATGACCATCCCACCCACTTCCGAATGGGCTAACCTAAACTCTTTGGTCATTAATTCTGTCAACAAAAGAAATGGACAGTATTGGTCTAGATCAGGCCTCTCCAACAAGGAGCTTAGGTGCCTGGACCTTCTCAGTTATAAGAGTTATTCTTCAGCCACTCTACAATTCCCAGTTATTAACTATCAGGCTTTGATGGCAAAATATGACTTCACAAATTACTTGAAATACTCTCATTTTATTGATCATTTGTCTCAAGACTAGAGGGAGACATTTCAAGCTCTCATCACAGAAGGCCAGATGATCACTTAAACTTTCTTTCAGGGTTCACTTGAAGCAGAGGACACAGCTTTGAGTTCTGTTGCAACTGCTGTAGTCATGTACTGTTTTGTGTTGTGTCATGGCTGCAATCCTCTGGCCTGCCTAGGGAAGTACAGAAAACAATGGAGGATCTTCCGTTTGAAAGGTTAAGCTCTTCAGTGTTGTCACGGAGTGATCCCTCCACTCTCTCTCACTTCTTCTAAGTGACCATTTTTGATGCATTGGTTGAGGGTTGCACCAACCTGGATCCTTTGCTGCACCAACCCATTCTTCTTCAACATTATGGAGTCTGCCTCTCCCATTTTCTCCTTCCTGGGAGCTCATCACCTCTGACAGATGAAACCTAGATGTAGTTTTCAATTCCATCCAGTTCAGCTCCATCCATCACTCTTACTCCCCTTCCACATCCTCTTCTGGGACCCTTTTCACAAGGGTCTCTTACAGCAGGATTTGCATTCTCTCCTGTACTTCACTGGAAAAGAGTTCTACTTTATGGTTCCCAAGAGACCAGGAGGATGGAGACTGACTCTGGATCTCAGGATTTTAAATATCTTTGTCCTCAGTCAGTGGTTCAGGATGATAACCTTGGCAGTGATGATTCCATTTTGAGATCTAGGGGACTGATTCATTGCCCTTGATCTCCAGGATGCATACTTTCATATAGCTATTCAGCCTTTCCACAGATACATCCCATGATTCATCATTGGCAAAGACCACTATCAGTACCATGTCCTGACCTTTGCCTTTTCAACTGTCCTGAGGATCTTGACAAAAGTCCTATTGACCATTGCAGTCCATCTTCATCAGATGGGAATAATTGTCTTCCCTTGTCTCAGCAACTGGATCTTGCTCCTTTCTCAAGGTATAGCTAACAACCAACAAGGCTCTATCCCTGTTCCACACTCTGGGCCTCCAACTCAGCATGGAGCAATCTGCTTTCACACCTATACAATGAATAGAATCTGTTGGATCCACTCTGGACACCACACTTGCCAGAGAGTACTTGCCTATGGACTGGTTTTCTATGATGTCCACCTTCATTTGCACACTACAACAGAGCCTTCAAATCACAGCAAGGATATGACTTCAACTCCTGGGCCACATGGCAGCCTGTACATTCATAACACCCCTTGCAGGTCTATGCTCTCGATGTCTCCAAGCATGACGCAGATCTATCTACATCCTGACCAAGCACAAGCTGTTCAAACCAGTGGCAATACCTTGGAGAGTTCTTAAGTCCCTCGACTGGAGGAAGGATCCTCAAAAGGTCTGTGTGGGAGTTCTGTGTTCGCATCTCTTCTTCTCCTTGCTCTCTCCCCCCCCCCCCCCCCCCCCCCCCCCCCCCCCCCACCCCGCCAATATCAGCACAAACCCCTTTCCAAGAATTTTCAGGTCAAGGCAAATGGACCCTCAGCACTGTTATTCCTCTATCTGCATTCTGGATCTCCAAGTACTTGGGTACTCATGCTGTCATTTCCTACCCAGCATCAGAGGTCACCTAGTCAAACAGGGCTGCAGTATATTATATAAAACACCAAGGGGAGCAAGATCTCAGTCCTTATGCACAGAGTCCATAAAACTATGGAATTGGTGCATATCTCACATCCTAGAAATCTCAGTTTCACCTATTGTGGTTACAGAACACTGTAGCTGACTCCCTGAGCAGGATTTTCCGTGAAGACCACAGAACACAGTATTTCAGGAAATTTGTCTCACCAGGGGCTCCTCAAAGAGAGAGCTCTTTTTGTGATACTGTTCAACAGGAATTGCCGGCATTTCTGCTTGAGGGGAGGGCATGCTTCCAAGTCACTGGGAGATGCTCCTCTTGGCCTTGTATCTGGCTGTATGCTTACTCCCTAATACCATTGCTCCTTAAGTTCCTGAACAAGCTGAAACGAGAGATGGGTGTCCATCCTTAGAACACTATCATGGCCACCTAGGTCTGGCCAACACAGTTCCTGTGATGGGCTCTTTGCCTTCCTCTGACAGCAGACCTCCTGACCCAGGAATCCAGCACCAAGACTCACTCCAACATCTTGTGTCTCCACCTAAAGGGCTGGCTCCTTGACGACACTCTGACATAGAAGGAGACTGGTGTCTAGAGGTCCAAATAATGCTGATGGAAAGCTGAAAACCTGCCACAAGGAAAACTCACCTAGAGAAGTGGAATAGTTTCTGAAGCTGATTTGTCCAATGATCCATAATCTCCTCTTGGGTCTCTCCTCACACACATTTTCAATTACATGCTAAATTTAAAAATCATGGCTCTATCACTGACCTCAGTTAAGGTTCACTTAGCTGCCATTACAGTGTTCCACTGTCTGACTGAGGGTGAGTTGTCGCTCACCCTACTGCTGCAAGATTCATTCTGTTCAACCTCTTTCCACATGTCAAAGAACCTACTCCACTTGGGGACCTCAGCTTCATCCTCAATGCCTTGAGGAATCTTTTGGGGACCTGTTACTTTCTTCATTTGTGCTTCAAGACTTCATTCCTCATAACCATCACTTCGGCCACATGGGTAGGAGAACTAGGTGTGCTAATGGCTGATCCGCCATACATGGTGTTCTATTGTGATAAGGTGACTTTACAGCCCCATTCTCACTTCCTGCCTAAGGCCTTATCAGATTTCCAAATCAGTCAGGACATTCAACTGCCAGTTTTTTACCCAAAACTTCTCAGGAGAGGAAGCCAGTCTCTTCTACCTTGATAGCATTAAGCCCTCTGGGCTTCTCCCAGACTTTAATTCTTTTACGGAAAGAATGAAAAGGCATCCAGGGTCCTCCAAAAGTGTATCAAAATGGGTGTCAGGATGCATCCTGACATGTTATGAGACTTCTGGTGGTGTCACCCACTTAGTACAAATGGCCACTTCACCAGGGCTCAGTCTAACTCTAGAGTTTTATCCAAGAATGTACCTATCTTGGACATTGGCAAGGCTGCACTGAATTAATCACCTCAACACCCTCGTCTATATTTGAGGTACTGCTCGGAAATCTCCTAACGTGGAGCACCAATAACTCAAAGAAGGAGAGTTTACTTTCCTTGTACAGTATCAGAAGGGTAGCCATGTTAGTGTGGATCAGTAAAAAGCGATAGGGTCCTGTGGCACCTCATAGACTAACAGACATATTGGAGCATAAGCTTTCATGGGTGAATACCCGCTTCGTCAGACGCATGCTTGTACAGTAACTAGCATTCTTTGAGGTGTGTTGGCCCTAAGGGTGCTCCACTGCCCACTCTCCCCTTTGCTTTGGGATCTTTGACTCTGGACTTTAAGGTTCAGAAGGAACTGAAGTAGCAGCAAGTTTGCCCTCCCTATATACCTCCGTACTGGAGCACAAGGATGTGTAGGGCACAGGTGTGGACCTGTGGACACTGCTGTCAAAAATCTCCAAGAGACCATCCTAACATGGTGCACCCATAGGGACTATACAGCTTAAAGAACTCATTACTGTATAATGTAAATACTCTCTCCTTTTTCCTTAGGAAGGATAACATTTATGAGTAATTCAAAAAATAAATGTTGAGACCCAGTTTACCAAGAATCTGAGCCTGTTATTAGTTCAGCATCTTCAGTTCTCATTCTTTTCTGTTGCTGAGGTTTATGATTTTATAACATCAGTATTGCAGAAATACAATAGTATATTTAAAGGATTATGGTGTGGCCTTGGGAGTCATATGTGCACCTTGAGCTCTGTCTCAACAGTGAGCTCCCTATTCCCATCCCCAGTAGTAATACCTGAGAATCACCTATGCAGGGGATTCTGTGCAGGTGTTTTGTGAAGCAGAATTTGGCTGCTTGTGCTGTGTTCATTTTCATTGGTGTGCCATTGTCTAAATAATCTTAGAATTTAAGTTTATTCCAGAGGAAAAGCAGTGAAAAAGCTAACATTCCATTTCTCTTTCTCTTTTGTATTTAGTTTTAAGCATTGGTGAAGGTGGATTCTGGGAAGGCAGCACCCGAGGACTTGTTGGATGGTTTCCCGCAGACTGTGTTGAGGAAGTGCAGTGTAAACCAAACGAAAGCAGACCAGGTAAGCGAATATAATTCAGCAATAATTTGCACAGTAACAAATGAAACGTGTCTAGTTGAGCACTGAGGTGGCCTAAATTAGAATATATTACATGGCCTTATTGTGCAACACTGGAAATTGAAGAATTAAATAAGACTGAGCACTTAATAAAGATCAGTGAAGATGCATTTATTGATCAAACTTTCCTGGTCTTTGTCCAAGCCAAACAATCTTTTTCAGAAAGCAATCTCCTGTAAAGTACTGGTATAACTCTCAGGTAGGGAATGATTATAGACATTTTTTAAGGGAGCACTATGTTGTAGTTTTATATTCTAATAGTGTATGAAAAGTCTCTCACTGGTTGATTAAGCACTTGAAGGAAATGTGACTGTTGGTATGTTAAATTGCCATTTTATTATAATAAACCTTTTCACTACTTTGAACCTTTAATAACTTTTTGAGGATGTAGGTCTAAAGATCATCTTCATAAACCCTAGTTTGCAAAGAGTTAGTGATAGAACTAAAAAAACCCTAGGGATGGGTTTAGGATTTGACTGGAACCCTTTTTTTTTTTTTAATTAGAAAGGGGGGAGTGAGTGCTGTATTTTTTTTTTTTTAAATAATACAGTAATTTAAAAAAAAATAGTTTGCAGGTTTCAAATGCTGGTTGTTTTTGAAAATTAAAACTGGTATTATTCTATGCAATGATGTTTGGCAAGAAACAATGAACAAATTTAGGTGCAGATTCTGCAATGAGCTTTGCATGGGCAGACCTGTGCCCGTGGTAATCTCAATGAAGGATCAGAACCTTAATCCTTCTGTTACTGTGTTCAGCTGCAGCTTTTGTGGCTTCTAAGGGATACTCCACGTACGTAGTACAAAGGCCACTTAAAAGTGTTGCTATACTGCTATTAACTGTGGTACGGAGAACTGAGTTCTCCATTACTATGTGGTTGTGCCATAAATAAAGCAAAGACAATTTTATTTAACCACAGTTTATGGTTCCAGGTATTACAGCGTTCATGAATCAAAAATAAATTGGCTACAATATTTATTTAAAGAGTAATGCACCTAATGCATCATAGCTACTTTCCCTATTTTTAAGGGAATATGGACATGCTCATATATTCAGACTGAAAGCTCACTGTGAACTATAACAACTTCCAGAGTATATTAGTGATCTAATAAGTATGGACTGGATACAACGGAATGGTCTAAATGAGCTATTAAGGTGTTAGATCATTGATCTGTGAATGAAGAACTTCTTGAGGATGTAAAGACATTACAATATAATTTTTGTACTGGCATTCATACAAAAAAATCAGTATTTCACAGGTGATTATAGTCTGCCCATGCATAATTTGTGTTCAAGTATGACCTTTGTGTAGACAGGATAGGCTTGAGAAGGAAACACTGATCCAGACTGTTGAAGAATTAACGAAAGCTGAAAAACTGGAGGTCTTGTAGGATTTGATTATTTTACTATGTAAAGGCAGGGGTGGGATGAGGATTCAGGGATAGGAGTTAGGGTACATTTACACAGCCTGCGACAGTGAAGCTCCCAGCCTGGGTGATAGAGTTGGGCAAGCAGGCTTGCACTAGCACTCTAAAAATAGCTGTGTAGACTAGTGGTTCCCAAACTTGTTCCGCCACTTGTGCAGGGAAAGCACCTGGCGGGCCGGGCTGGTTTGTGTACCTGCCACGTCCGCAGGTTAGGCCGATCGCAGCTTCCAGTGGCCGCAGTTTGCTGCTCCAGGCCAATGGGAACCGCTGGAAGCAGTGCAGGCCGAGGGATGTACTGCACGCAGCAGGGACACAAAACGGCCTGGCCCGCCAGGGGCTTTCCCTGCACAAGCAGTAGAACAAGTTTGGGAACCACTGGTGTAGACAGCACTTTGAAATGGGCTCTGAAGCCCACCCTCCTCCAAAGGCTTCAGTGTGAATACTTTAATATTCATTGGGAGAGTGAGTGTGAATGGAAATGACCTCAAAGCACAGTGGCTTGCAGGTTATAGTTCCCGCTCCAATTAATATTTGAATATTTTATACAAAATGCAACAGATTGAACAGGAAAAATTGATACCAGAATACCCTATTGCTGTCACTGAGGAGATAAGTAATCTGGATTCTAATCCTTGCTCCAAATCAGGCAGAGTGGGGATTTGAACTTGGGTCTCTCACATCTGGGACTACTCTAGCCATTGAGCTATAGGTAAGGTTAAGATTTTGTATTGGTTATTTATTTTTTTTTTTTAGTAAAAATAACCGACAGGTTGTGGGCAATAAACAGAATTTCACAGAAGCCCACAACCTGTCTGACTTTTACTAAAAATAATGTGTGTGTGTGTGTGTGTGTGTGTGGGGACTGGTGGTGGGGAGAGAACCGAAGCCCAAGACACATGGGTAGGGTGGGGGGGGGGGGAGAATGAGAGCCTAGTCCCCATTGTGGAGGATGGGAGGGCTCCAGCATCCATAGCCTGGGAGCTGCGGGAACTCATGGCGGGTGGTGTCCAGTGGCGTGGGGCCCCTGCAGGCTGATATCTCCGGTCCTGCCACCCCAAGGCTGAAGCTGCCACAGAGGTCTCTGAAAGTCACGGAATCTGTGACTTCCATGACAAAATCTTATCCTTAGCTATAGGACATAAGGACAGTGGTAGTACCATCACCACCACTTCTCTTGAGAAAGGATTGACCTGATTTAGGCACCTAACTCCAAGAGAGGATTCATAGCTGTGAATCCTGAGCAAACATAGGTGCCTCTCTCCAGCCCAGATTTAGAGTGCCTAACTCCCTTTGAGAGACAACCCCTTGTAATGATCCACAGGTCTCAAACCCAAGCCCACAGGATTTATGTGAGAGGCCACATTCTAATCCTCCATCTGGCAGCCCGCTGGCAACTGCTGACCTAGGACCCAGCGTGAGGGTCCATCCCTGAGGTCCAATTAGTGGAGTTCCAGAGTGGGTGATTAGCCCACTTGGACCTTCTTAAGCCAGCATCAGGAACAGGAAGCTGTTCAAACAACTGGGCTCCACCTGCTCTGGCTGTGCCCCCACCCTGATTTCCAGGCATCTGACTTGTGATTTTGATCTCCAGTTTGTCTACTGCTCCGGGTATCCTGACCCAGAAGTCTCTTAACTCCTGTCCCACGACCTTAGAGTCTCACTCCAACTAGTAGGTCTGGCTGCCCATGGCCCTGTTACCCCTCCTTGGCATTTTCTGCTGGTTAGTTTAGGTGGCTCCCTTCTCAGCCTGCTGGCTTTTGTGAATCCCATTGTTAGGTGCCTAACTCTCCCCATCCATTGTATAGCGAGCCTAGGAGTCTAACTTGGGGCTGTGGATTCTACTAGGCAGAAGAGCACCTAGATTCAGTGTTGAAATGTTGCTCATTTAAGTCCCCTTTGTGGATCTAGCCCTAAGGTTCTAGTCTTGCAACTGGATCCATGTGGGTGGACCTCTATACCCTTGCAGAACCTGGTGAAGTCAGTGGGTCTCCATGGAGTTTCAGGAGTCCATCTGTGAATATGCAGTTGCAGTACTAGTGCCTATGCTGTCCCCATCTTTATACTTCCTGGTTCATCCTGTTTTCTCTCTCTTTTTGATTTTAAGTTCTTTCAGGGCAGAAACGTTGTCTTTGTGTATCCTACTGCACTGATGACATGACATAAGACTGGAAGGAACATCCTGGGTCATTGAGTCCAATATCCTGCTATCACAGTTATATTAATCCTGTTCATAAATTTATTAAGTGCCATCTTAAAATTATCTAGGCTATTTGCCTATATTATTCCTGTTGGGAGGGTGTTTCAGAACCTCACTCTCTGATGATTAAAAACCTTCTTCTGATTTCCAACCTAAATTTGTTCATAACCTGTTTATACCCATTTATTCTTGTGCCAACATTGTCCTTTAACTTAACTAGCTCTTCTCCCTCCCTGATATTTACCTCCTGATGTGTTTATAGAGCGCAACCATATCCCATCAGCCTTTGTTTTGCAAAGCTAAACAATCCAAGTTCTTTTAGGCTCTCCGTTCCCCTGATCATTCCAGTAGACCTTCTTTGCACCTGTTCCAGTTTGAATTCATGTTTCTTGAACATGAATGACCAGAATTGTATGCAGTATTTTTGGCACTAAATAATCTTTAAATATACACTGTTCTCTTTGGGAATGGAAAAATAATTTGATAAACATTTTGGACCAATTTTCTATAATTGCCTGTGAAGTTGTGGACTCACATGTGGGTTTTGTAGGTAATTTTGAAAACACTCACCCTCTTGGAGTCTGAATGAACAAATACTTCATTGTGTGAAATACTATATATTGAAGTATCAGAGGGGTAGCTGTGTTAGTTTTAATCTGTAAAAAGCAACAGAGGGTCCTGTAGCACCTTTGAGACTAACAGAAGTATTGAGAGCATAAGCTTTCGTGGGTAAGAACCTCACTTCTTCAGTCTTGCATCTGAAGAAGTGAGGTTCTTACCCACGAAAGCTTATGCTCTCAATACTTCTGTTAGTCTCAAAGGTGCCACAGGACCCTCTGTTGCTTTTTATATATTGAAATTATTCTTACTACTGAATCAGTAAGGACATGAGGGTTTACCAGTGATGCATCAGAAAAATGTGATGTATTAGAACACTATGATTACTGAAGTATGATAGGGATTGAAAGCAGTTGATAACTGCATATGATAAATTAAGTCATTTCCTTTCTGCATATGAAACAAATGCAATGTAAGCTGACTGCCTTACAGGCAGAAGTCAGTCCGTACTCCCATAGAGTAAAAAAAATGCAAAAATCAGATAGGAAAAAAGTTAATAAGTATGGTGAAAGGATTACAGATTAAATTCTAGTTTCTGGGACTGTTTAAAGGACATTAGCTAAGAAGTGTCACAAACCTGCACAAGTTGTGAGAACTCACACCATAGACGGTGCAAAGTAGCAGAGATTTCATGCCAGTTCTTTAGAGGAAAAAAAAATTCTCAGTGTCCCAAATTGCACTGCAGAATTCAGCACTTTTTATTCATCCAACAGCACAGTAACTGATTTTTTTTCATAGCATTTTCTATAAATGGGATCTCAGAACATTTCTTCAAGTAACCTGCCTTCTCCATTAAGTTTAGATAATAATGTTTAATAATAGCTTGTCACTGGCATGCCACAAATGAGCGAAAGAGAGCTTATTTGTGGAAAAACAAACTGCAATTAAACGTTACATTCTCAATAAAATGGTATGGGCAGATCGTCCTTGCAATGCTGATATAAAATCTCCCTCCTACAGACAACATCTTCACACCTTGGGCATCCATATCACTATTGAGACCCTTCCATAGGAGTGGACTAGGCATTGTGAAACCACCAGCGCTGCCTGTGACTGTTTTTCTCTCCCCTGCCCCCATGTGCCACAGCTGGAGGTCTGCCCTAATGCAAGAACTGTCCTCAATGACTATAGCCCAGATTAATACAAGCTGAGGCTCTATGCACACCATGACATGGCTCTTCCCAGTTGCTCCCTCCCTGCGCTATGGCCCATGGTTTTGGTGAGGGTCCCCAGAACAGTGGATCTTGAAATTTATGCCCCATTGAGATGCATGAGGCAGTTCACCCCTCATAGAGTTATCAGGTTCAAACTATCTGCACACTTAAGCAGATGTCACTGCATTGGTTACACTTGAGTCATGGTTTTTAAAGTTTTCTTCACTATTATGAGACCTGGAACATGTTTTTAAAATAAAAATTCAGATTTGTCCTTCACCTCATGACTTCTGGACCTAAGGCTTTATACACAGGCTGTAATAGCCTTGCACTGATTTCAGTTAAAGCTGCAATTGCTGAGCACCTCTGAAGAATCAGATTTCATTGTGGGTGTGTCATGTTTGGCACCCACACTAGTGGATGCTTTTTAAAATTTGGCTTAAGTGGCTTGCTGAAGGACGTAGGGGAGGCAATGTTGGATCTGGGATTAGAAATGAGGAGTTTCTAGTAAGCAGTCTTGTGCCCAGAACCACTTTTTTTGAATAAGGTCAGTTGGGAGTTCATTTCTCAATGAAGGAAACATGAACATTGGTCCAATAAAACTAAGATCCTTCTATTCCTGTAGCAATTGTTGATCGAGTAGACACTCAACTTGATTGCATTTCTTTGGTTGCATAACTAGTGATGGCACATTTGATCAATTCCAAATATTCAGAGAATGTTCTAGGCATCAGTGGGTAGAACCCAATTAATTCAGGTATAAACTGGAAATGGGGAGAGACAGAGCCCCTTGTCTCTGGTTAGCAGACACAGCAGGAGCTTCAACCATCTCTGTAATTGTCTAAAGATCAAAGAAATGATTGATATGAGCCCTTAATATCTTCCATCATAAAAACACCCCACAGCTCAGCTCTTAATCCCAATACAATATAAAATGTTGACATGCTAAAGATTTATCTTGTATACTCCATATCCATGGCCACATGAAGTCACGGGATCTCCTCATCAACTTTCTCCTGGTATTGGCCAGATTGGCCATGTATCAATCAAGGAGGAAGGGGTTAGGTGTGGGGAGGGGAGATGTCATGCAACTTGGACTGGGGGGCTCAATTTTGTGCACTTGTCCATTCATGTGTCCAGGCTGAGTTCCTGTAGGTGCCATCCACTAGCTCTCTGGGCTCTTTCTAGGAGTGGGTGCTGTCCCCAGTGGGTCTGTTTAGTGTCCCCCTCTAGTACCCTGAGTGTAAATCTATGACCCTCACTCCCATCCCTATTTTTTCATTTGTTGTCCCTGGAATCAGTTAATCCCTGTTTCTCTCTCTCTCCCCTCCCCCCCCCTGGGTCCTTCCCCTCTGAATGGGGGTGTGGGGGAGGTCCTTTTAGTTTACTAGATGGATCCCCTTTGTGCATCCATCATGTACATGAGAACCAAATAGGCCTAGAGGGAAAGAAAAGAAATAAAAATGAGGGGAAAAGGAGAAACTGGGGGGGCACAGTGCTTCTGGAATGAGGGGTGGTACACAACACCAGGGGAGGAGGAATTGGGAGAGGACCCAGGGTGGGAATCAGAGCCCCTGGCATGGGAGGAAGGTGGCACACTGAGGTCCTGGTATGGGGATAGGAGGAGATGGGGGGGGGGGGGCACCAAGAGCCCCTGTCATGAAGGAAGGGATTGGGGTTTGAAGGGAATCACTGAAATACAGGGGGATGGGAGGGTAGAACAGTTGGAGCAATGAACCTGGCCAACAGAAGCAATAAAGTATATGACCCTTTAGTATATAAATTACTCTGTTTTATATGATCCTTGGTAGTTTATTAAATAGTGGTGGGTTTTTTCTATGAAAGTCCTGAAAACAATTTTATCTGTATATAAAGGTCTGTTCTACAAAAGGATATTAAATAGTACCAGAAGCAAAATGTGCACTTGCAATATTATATGTGGATGTCAAAGCACTATACACAGTAATCTCATGCAAAGATACTGTACACCAGTCTTGTGACTTGAAAAAAAGCTTAGGAATATGATTTAAACCACATTTACATAAGCTATTGGTGTTAACTTAGAGCTGTTCTACATTAGAACATGGAAAAAACAAATCTTTCATATCTGGGTAGATTGGGAGCAGTGATGTGGGTAAAGGGACTAGATTGGAGGTGCGTTGGCAAGCCCGTCAACAAAAAAGCAGCTGATTTAGCAGTTCAATGCACTAATGTTCAAGCAGTTCTGACAACCCTTTGTAGCTGAGACTGCAGTATCAATTCCAGCTTTGCCTCAAATAATGGGAGTTTAATGAATGAACCTACAACAGTAAGTTTTTGCATCTTCGTCTAGCTCGACAAAGCAGTTCTCTATGATAATAAACAGCAGTTTAGGAAAGGGCTTCTAGTGAATTCATGGCTCATGAACTGGGTTGACAGTATAGGTAATGCAAAGCCTCAGTTTACTTACCTACCAGATAAGACATTGAACAGTGTATGCTTCCCACTCAACCCTGCCAATGTAATCATCTCTGATTGAATGAGTCTGTACAGGTGGGAGAGGTATCCACACTTATTCAGTCACTGGTCTTTCTAGTGAGACTTAACAAAAGTGTCTGTTATGATGGTAATATTTGTGAGGTGAAAACCTGTCCACTGCAAGATGAACTGAGACTACCAACCTGTTTTCCACAGTTCACTTAACATGCCTCAAAATATAGTGGTTTTCTTTCACTAATGACCTGAGTTAAGTTCATAGGTGTAACCTAGAAGTATGAAGATTCTGTTTTCCCTGAATAATCTCCTAATCCATCCAATTCTCCTGAACATCACGAGACTATATGAGGATTAAATCTTATTTAGAAGAAAACATGAAAAATAACCCAAATGAATCTAAGCCTGTGGCTTCTGAGAAGCAAAATGTAGGCCAGAGAATTTTGTTTCTAAGCATACATCTGAATTTAAATGTCAATTATATCTTTTAACTTGGCAGACGTACATTTTTATTTGTCTAATTGTTGGGCTGTCCCTATTTCTCAGCTGAGATGCACCTCAACCTTTTCACTCTGATTTTCATGGTTGCTAAGAGCCACTTATGAAGGTCTCTAATCAGCTGAAAAAGGGTAGTACAATTCCCTAAATAACTGAAATAAACTAAAAATAAATATGAACTAAGGAGAAATATAAAAATAAGATCAAAGAATAGGCTACTCTTTGGACATTATACTTTTCAAATAGAGCTGGGATTTTTGCAGTGGTGACTCAGTCACGTAAGCATGTGACTTCCCTTCCATGATTCTTTCTGCCCCTTATCTCACCATCCACCTAGCTTCTGTAGAGAAGAGTACAAACTCTTCAGTGTCTCAGAAAATCCAAGTGCAGTTGTGCTATTTTCATGATCCTAATAAGGCTGGGCTTTGGCATTTTCCCTTAATCTTCCCATTTTATCTAATTTGGGAAAGTAATCTTTAAAGTGGGGGATCATTTGGTCATGGCAGCAAAAATGCAGGTACCAAGCATAAATATAAAGTATGTAAAACTGCTTTCTGAGCTGCTGCTTAGAACAACCAAAGAGGTATGAGGCAGAGAGGGTGATGTAATGTCATGTCTCAGTGGGTCACAGCTGAGAATACCAGATTCAGGACAAATGGGCCAGACCCACCCCAAACTCCTGGTTATTCTTCCATGCAATTTACCAATCCAGTAACAAAAGTAAACTTCTGTCTCACCATGCTGGTTAACAAGAAGTTAGAAATGCAATCTCCTTAGGTATCCCAGCCTTTGTTTCACCACCCGGACACTAGCCTTAATGATGAGTAGTTATTTAAAACCAATTTCATCAAACAAAAGGTTCTTCTAATCCTAAGAGACCAACTAGGTAGCCATGTCAATATATAGCTCAGATCTTACCCAATAATCACACTGTTGCCAATTCTTTATATCTAAAGGTTTATTTATAAGAGAAAAGAAAGAGGAGAGGGTTAAAACTGCTGGCTTGTAAAGTCTTTGGTAACTCCAAAAGATTAGACTGTCCTCAGGCCAGGGTGAAAGTGAGCTGGTATGGCATACCGGTAAGAACCTGCACTGGCCCATACCCAGCCCACAGCAGCCCTTTAATGACCCTGCCCCTTTTGCCTCCCCCGTCGGCAGCCCTGCTCATAGGGTCCGTACCGGCAGGGCTGCCAATAGGGGAGGCAAAAGGGGCAGGGAAGTTAAAGTGCTGCCACAGCAGCACTTTCAGGACAGTCCTTTCCCATGGCAGTGCTTTAACATTGCTGTGCCCCCTCTCCCCCCAGTCAGCAGCCCTACCAGCAGGACCACCGACCGGGGGCGAGGGGGCGGAAAGGCAGCCACGTTAAAGCGCTGCTGCAAAGGACCCTGCAGCACTTTAACGTCCCTTCCCCTTTTGCCCCCCCTCGGCCGCTGATGGGCGGGGTGGGAGGCAAAGGGAGCAGCTGCCCCAGGGCTGGTGATTTAAAAGGCGATTTAAAAGCCCAGGGCTCCAGACACCGCTGCCTCAGCAGTGGCATCCGGAGCCCGCGGCCCTTTAAATTGCTACTGGAGCCCTGGGCGGCATGGGCCAGGCGACCTGGAAGGGCTGGCAGGGGGATACTGACCCCCAGCCCCACCCCTTCTGCCCGATGCCCCGCCCCACCCCTTCCATTAAGTGTCCGGAGTTACTTTCACCCCTGCCTCAGACCATTGGTTGGAATGCTCTTTTTAGTAGATGTCCATAGTCCAGAGATCAGAGAAGGAAAGAGGCAAAATGGAGATACTTCCAGGGTTTTTTATATCTTATCCCATGGGGAGGGATGCTCTCAGTCTTAGTTTGTGGAAAATTAAAGACACAAGATGGAGTTCAGATCAAGTCACATGCCCTTGCATGCTTTGATGAATCATAGGAGCAGCCATTACTCATTCTGGCTAAAACATCCAGAGGAAGGCCCATCGGGCAAGGACAGGCTTCTTCAGTGGTCTGTTTTGAAAGCTGTGTGTCCTTTAGTGGGCCATCAACTTGAATAGTCCATTTACAATGTGCTGGCCGGAGTGGATGAAAATTACCTTGTGTGTGTTACCTCAGGAGTGCAAACATTTGAAATACTAGTACACAGTCAATATTCATAACTTTAGATACAAAGATGATACAGGCATACAAACAGGATAATCATATTTGATTGTAACTTTTCCATTGATACCTTACATGATATACATAATTGCAACAAATTTTATATGAAGTAACAGTGGTAGCAACAATGATAGATATGGTCATATTTTAATCATACATCGTGTGTGTGTGTGTGTATAAAACTGCCTTCTGAACTGCTGCTTAGAACAGCCAAGAAGATATGAGGCAGAGAGGGTGATCACAGGGTGAGCTAGACCTGTGAGGAGTTAAGGCTTCAATTTCTGGCCTGTTACAATATGCTTCAGGCTAAATCAGAGTTTAAGAGCACCATCACTGTTATGCACTGTGTGAACAATCTAGGAATAATATTTTACCATTATATCTTCAAAGCATTATATAAACATTTAACTAAATCAATAAAGCAATAATCCCACTCAACAGATTTTCCATATAATAATTGATTGTGTTGCTAATGTCTCCATTGGTCTAATTTGTGCTAATTTGTAAAACAAATAAATTACAGAAGAATATGTTCTAACTGTAGAATCATAGAACTGTAGGATTGAATGGGATCCTTTTCTGTAGTACTCCTTCCTAGATGGCCATTCCCCGTTTTGTATTTGTGCAATTGCTTATTCCTTCCTAAGTGAAGTACTTTGCATTTGTCCTTAGTGAATTTCATCCTATTTATTTCACACCATTTCTCCAGTTTGTGAAGACATTTTGAATTCTCATACTGTCCTGCAAAGTGCTTTCAATCCCTCCCATCTTGGTATCATCTGCAAACTTTTAAGTGTATTCTCTATCCCATTATCCAAATCATTTATGAAGATATTGAATAGAAATGGACCCAAAACAGATCCCTGCAGGACCCACTTGATATGCCCTCCCACCCTGACTGAACTATTGATAATTACTGAGTATGGTTTTCCAACCAGTTGTGCACCCACCTGATAGTGGGTTCACCTAGGTTATATTTCCCTAGTTTACAAATGACAAGGTCACATGAGACCATATCAAAAGTCTTACTAAAGCTTTAGTGAAGACACTACTCTGCCAATGGGAGAGCTTCTCCTGTTGTGTGGTAGTCAATCCACCTCCCTGAGAGGCAGAAGCTATGTTGGCAGGAGACGCTCTCCCATCAACATAGCACTTTCTATGTGGGGGGTTGGGTTGGTATAACATCATCACGCAGGGGTATGGATTTTTCACACCCCTGAGCAACATAGTTATACTGATATATATCTGGCCTACGTGAATAGTGTAAGTCAAATTGACATAGCTTAGATCCACTTCCCGCAGGGCCCACAACTACACTCTCCCATCGACTCCCCATACTCTTCTTGATCCGGTGGAGTATTGGAGTCGACAAGAAAGCGATCTGTAGTCGATATAGCCGGTCTAGTCAAGATCCTCTAAATCAACTGATGCATTGATCACCACTCGTTGGTCCCCAGTAATTGTAGACAAGCCCCAAGTCTTAACTTTCTTTTCCTTATTTTAGCATCAGCTTCTATCACATTTACACTGATGTGTGCACTATGTTAGTCATCCAATCACTGCTAACCTTTCTGGTGAAAACCAACAAAAAAGGCATTTAACGCTTCAGCCATTGCTGTGTTTTCTGCTATTGTCTTTCCTTCTTCATTGAATAAGGGGCATACTCTTTCCTTGGTTGTCTTCTTGCTTCTAATGCATTTGTAAAATGTTTTCTTCTTACTGCTTATGTCCCCAGCAAGTTTAATCTCCCCCCCCCCTTTTTTTTTTTTTTTTACAGTGGCTTTCTAATTTTGTCCCTACATGCTTGTGTTTGGATAGCAAGAGGATGGGGGATATCTTTTATTGGACCAACTTCTGTTGGTGAGAGAGACAAGCTTTTGAGCTTATACAGATCTCTTTTTCAAGTCTAGGGAATGTACTCAGAGTGTCACAGCTAAATACAAGATGGAACAGATTGTTTAGCATGAATAGATAAAACAAATTTCAAGGGACCATTCAAGGTTAAGTGGCAGTTAACATCTCTTTAGTCCTGGGGCTTGACAGTAAGGTTGGGTAGATGTTTTGTGGGTTATAGAGTGTTGTAATAAGCCATAAATCCAGTGTCTCTACTCAGTCCATGATTTTTAGTGTCTAGCAAAGTTATGTATTTAAGCTCCCAGGCTCATTGATGGAAAGAGTGGTTCAAGTTTCCTTGAGGATGAGGACTAAGACGTTAGATGTAGAGTAATTGCTTTGCAAAAAGCCTTCACCCACATCTAATAGGGTGTTTTTGTCTTTTATAATTTTTCCATGCAAGTTCATTTAAGAGCATAGTGCTTTTCTTGGATCACCCACTTAGTTGTTACTGGGACATTTAGTGCACTGGATGAGGTGTGCCGCCTGTTATGATAGGCATGTCTAACTTTGCTAGACACTAAAAACCATGAGCTGAATAGAGACACTGGATTTCTGGCTTATTACAAGAATCTATAACCCCTTAAACCTGTCCCCAGCCTCTCTTTTTCATCTTGTGACTGGAGGAGTGTTAACAGGCCACTACACCTCCAATGGTCTCTTAACATGTGTTAACTACTTATGCTAAATAATCTGTTCCGATTTGTAGTTGTCTGAGACATTCTGAGTACATTTCCCAGACCTGAAAAAGAGCATGGTATAAGCTCAGAATCTTGTCTCTCTCACCAACAGAAGTTGAGCTGAGAAACATTTTTACCTCGTCCACCTTGTCTGTCTCATACCCTGGGCCCAACACAGTTACAAATACTTGATTTTTATACTCATCCTTTGTAACTTGACCTAGTTTCTACTTTTGGGGGTTTCAGGTCTTTGTAGATCTCCCGGTTAAGCCATGTGGTCTCTTACTATACTTCCTAGCTTTTCTGTAGAAAGTTACATTGTAAGCTATCAGCAAGGAGAAGCTTGTTAATTTCTTATTCATGATGATGACACCCTATTGTGAATGGTAACATTTTTACATTAGGAAATGAGTGATTCCAACAGAATAAGGCCCTGAACCTGCAAAATCATGTGTACAGATGTAACTTTACACACTCTGGGGGATGTAATGGAGCCATGACAATTTACACCAGCTGAGGATTAGCCCCTGTGAGTAGTCCCATTAAAGTCAATGTGCATAACATTAATCAAGTACAAGTGTCTTTGCAGGATCAGGGCCTAAAATAGCAAGGATTATATATCATTAAATTTACTTTGCATATTTATTTTTAACAATGTTTCAGTTCAGTTTCATGGTGTATAAAATTTCATACTGAGCTAGTAAGCAAATGTACCATATTATATAAAAATAATGAAGTCTTATTAAATCTTTGCTCAGAGATTGGGGATAGAGAAGCAGGTTTTTATGTGCATTGTGACAAGATGGCCTATGTAGTCTAGTGGGTCCTGCACTTTTCTTGGTGGGGGGCTAAGATGTCACCCCTTGCCCCTGCTCTTGGGGCACCAAGGGCCCCACTAGTGGCCCAGAAGGTGGTAAAGGAGGGATCTGGGTTTGCTCCTTACTCTGAGCCCCAGCCCTCTCAACCCCTGCAAGTTCTTACCCTCATCCCCCTTCAGTGGGGTACCTTCAGTCCTTAAACATTGGGGCAGGGTCTCCCTTATTCCAGTTTTCTGATTTTCCAACTCTCACAGCACATCTCCAAGTTCCCCTTCTTCTCCTCTGATTGCTTGAAGCAGGGGGTTTTTATTAGGTTTCTAACAGGGCCTTAGTTGACTACAGGTGCTCCAATTAACCTGTAGCAACCCTCCCTAGTCTACAGAGAACCATGCCTTAATTAGCCTAGGGCTTATATACTTCCCCTCGACCACTCTCCCACTGCTCCCTACTCCTCCTGTATCACAGCATATTAGGAAGGTTTATTGTATTCAAACTTTGTTACTCAAAGATATTACTCCATATCACTTCAGTACTTAAAAATGCTAATTTTAGCCTGTATTTGGTTTTAATTATTTGACATTCATCATCTATGATATCCAAATCGGAGGATTCTGCTCTTCTCGGATTTCGGAGTATTTAGGAAAGGATGACGAACATTTATTTTGATATCAGCCTTTCAAATCTGTCTAGTCTAATAATTCCTTTTTTCACGAATACAGATCTCACACAAGACATTGTAATTGGATCTTAACTGGTCTTTACATGAACCCTTTATTTAAAATTATAGTAGTAGTTGGCCTTAGCTGCTGTTTTTATCCTGAAAAAGCCCTAGAATTTGTCCTTTTATGATTTGCTTAACCATATTTCACTTTCATATACATGCCTATTCAAATGGTATTTATATGAGAATAGAATTTCTATTAAAACCATTCTATTTATAAATCAATGTTGACTAAATTATAAGTACTAGGTGTCTTGTGTCTTGAAACTATGTAGCCTAACACTTCTTAGGCAATTAGTTACTTCAGTGGACAATGTCAGTAGAGTACATTATTAGAGTACAGCAGGACAAATCCCAGAGTGATGATTACTTTGACATGTTCATAAATCCATGCTTTTTCTAATTCTAGGCAAAACATTTGTTTCTTTATCTTCTTTCAGCCATCTGAGTCATCCAAAATAAAAGGCTTGATAACAGTGGAGGCTGCATTTAAAAGAAAACACTTTCAAAATCCTGACTAATTCTGTGAGACATAATCTTTGTGAATTTAAAGAAGGTGATAGGGCATCTGCTCACAGAGGAGCAGAGTTATAAGAGTGATATAAGAAAATGGGCCGGGATAGCAGTGACTGCACATTCCCACTCTGCTGGTTTTTGACTAAAGCCTCAGATCTTAAAATGATTTGAGAATCTGTCCTTGGCCTTTGCCTATAACCAAAGGCAGTAGAAAATACATTTGCTCTTCCTTCTGGGTAAGTGATCTATCAATGGCAGGAGAATTAGTTCAGAATATGTTAGTTGCCAATGGCTGATCATAGCGTATCCCACACACCTCCTTGGTGTGGTGTTGTGTCCCATCTAGTGGCACTGAGACCACTTAAAAAGAGAGAGAAAATGAGTCTGCTCTACAGCCTTCGCTAACAGCCAGTTGGCTTTTAGCTCCTGCAGTAGAGGCTTAATGCACTAAGCTCCAGAGATCCCCGGGTTTATCCTGCCTGCTGATGACCGGGGTCTGTCAGTGTTACAATAGCAATATCATGAAAATGAGCAAATTTATGTTGGGTTATAAAAAAAAACTTAGATTATGTTTGGTATTTGTTTACACACTAATTAAGGCTCTCATTCTGAACTGAAAATCATATAGGTAGATCTCTACCCTCTGAGCTCCATTGACTTCATTATAGGACTGAGGCCTACATTTACCTCTGAAGTTTAGTTTTCTAGAAGAATTAGTAAAATGGTATGGTTGAGTATATTCTTAAATAGTCAAAAAGAATATCAAATCAAAATTGATAGTCTTAAACCATGGACAAGTTCTTATTTGTTTTTCAGTAAAAGCTAGAGCTTAGTGAATATTTCCAAAACAGTATTCATGAACATTTGTTTGAATTTCAATTAGCTGTTGAGTTTGACCATGTTATTCATAACCATTCACATAAACAGAATTTTGTTTGCACAGAAGTTTGGGGAATTGGCTGTGTTTATGGGTCTGATCCATATTAAACTGAAGTTATTTGAACAACTCCCATTGATTTTCCTGGGCTTTGAATCAGGAACTATAGGATTAGCCTTATTGGTATGTGTGAACAAGGGAATTTGTACATGAACATGACTATTTGCCATTAATTTTTCTCCTATTTAGAAAGTTTCAATAATCCAGAAGTGTAATTCTGTCAGAGAATGGAATCATATACGGCAAATATGCAAAGGGCATAATTTGCCAACACATAAACTATGCAGGAATTACCAAATATGGTTGTAGAAATCACGATGATTTTGTGAACAATTTACCAACAGAAAACAGAGTTAAAGTTGTCTGGTCATTTATTTGCAACAAATAATTTGATCAGTTACAGGAAAGATAACTGAATCCATTCAACCTCAGCTCATGCTTGTAGCGCCTGTTAATCAAATGTTATGCAGAAAAAGGGAACCATACCTAATCCAAAGAGAGGAGGAGATTTAAGAGATTTTCAGTGTTTTGGGTTAGAAATTATTGCTATAATTCCTGGCAATAATAAAAGGAGTTGTGGTAATTCCCTATACAACACAGCAATAGTTTATCAAACATAATATAGTGTATTCTTCCCTCTGTGTTTTATTTACATAATTTCTTGTACAAAATGAGTGAAGTAGTAATTTAAAAAACAAACAAACAAAGAAACAAACAGCTCTACAGTTTGTGAAGTAAAGATGAACAGAAAACCCCCAAAGGTAGAACTTTATTATCTTTTGTGTGCCAACTAGTTGAATGTTGCATTATAGAGTCATATAACTGCTCATTTTTATGATGTTATGTAAAATACATGACCAGTGTATAAATGTACTGTTATGCTATTGGACACATTTGTGTGTCTGAAAATGTAATACAGAGAACTTGAACATGGTACTTTGTAGCCTTGGTTTTCACATTAGTTTCCCCCATTACTAAGGATTCATTTAAGAGGAAGAATAGGTGTTTTAATATATATTGCAAATGTTACACACTAGATAGAGTAAATACATAATCTGCAGACTATTTGCATAGCGAACTTGTTCCTGAGTTCAAACACAGCACTACTATGAAATAGCTATGAACTGAAGAAGGGGTTTGGGTGGTGGATAAATAGATGTATTCAGAAGCTGATTTAGAATTTAATCTTACTGAGCATGAAAATATATTTTTCAATTTCTGGTCTTGCTGTTTATAGTCACAGTCAACTCAATGTGTCATCATAATGAATGCCAATGACTCATGCTACTGTGAATGATGGGAATGCAGTTATAGAGAAATCATGCTAGATATTTAACGTTGAAGGGGCAGCGTATGCAACGTATATGAGCAGTACACATTTAACAAATACATGAATAGGATGATTGTCTTTTTTAAGCCCTCGGTGGGCTCCCACATACCCACATCCTGATTTAGCAGGGTCCCAAATCCCAGCTGGACTCCTGAACTATTTTTACAGAAGTACTTCAGTCAGTACCTATACATCTCCGTCCCCCTAAAGAGGAATTGGGCCTTCAGCAAGGCAAGTCCCTGAACCATGTTGCAGCTGATATTTCTATCTACATATATTTGTTTAAGGAGATTCCAAGCTCAGCTCCCAAGTCTTTGTCTAAGTTTGGCAGAAAATAGATATCAAACATATTTTTGTGATGTATATCTGCTAGGCCTGCTCTTCAGTAATAATAATATTTTGTATTTTTTTCTTATATTTAACTTCCATCTCAATTTTCTCAGGGGGCTTTGCAAAAGTTATTGTTACAACTGGAGAAACTGAGGCATGGTGCTGGGCATGTAGCAGAGCCAGGCTCAAAGTCACACATTGATGAAGTAGTAGAGTCAAAAATAACACTCAGATTTTCGAACTCCCTACGCTTTAATAATATGCATTCTCTCTGAAGCCCTAATTCAGCAAAGCACTGAAACACATGTCTAAACCCTAATGATGTCAAGTCAATGGGACTTAGCACATGCTTAAGTGTTGTTCTGAACTGGGGACTGAAGAGGAAAAGATACAAGAAGAAAATCTAAATTAACAGTTCATAATTAAAAAAAAACACCACCTGTTGCTCTAAAATATGAAACTCATCCCACAAAGACAGGAAACATAAGAATATTGCAACCTGGTGAGCAGCTGGCATAAAATGTGTAGATGCCAATTGCTATATCCTCCATATGAGAGCTTAAATCTCAGTCAGCTATTGGCAACAGCATAACTTGTTTAAAATATTTTATTTATTAGATTGTAGGTTCCAATGCCTCAAACATTCAATTCATGGTCATAAACTTATGGGCATGAGTATTTACCAGATCAGGACCAAGTCCTCAGCTACTTAATTGTTAATGAAAAACAAAATCATAAAGCAGACATAAGGCTTGGAATCTTAACTATATCACTATAAAGGTCTTGCCAACCCTTACAATGCTTTCCTCCTTTCTCTGTTGTTACTTGGTTTGGCTTCACTGTTAAATACTCCTGTTGTGATATAATTTTGTATATGACCTGGTGTTTATGTATTAAAGTGTTAAAACAAACAAAACAAAAAAAGGAAAGGTACATGAAATATCAGCTTCTGTTTTCAATCTGAAAAGATTTCCCTCCTGGGCTAATCAGTTAGAGCCCAACAAAGAACTTTTCCCCACCTGGCATCTCAATGCCATCAGGACATCTAGCACTTGATAATCATGTATTAACCCTATAAATACATTCTTACTCTTAGGTGTAAAACCCTATACATGAAATGCATGCTTGTTCAGAGGGCCAGCACAAAGCCTATACATAAATCCCATTTAAGCCCTCTAAATAAGGTAGGGGATTGTGCTGGCCCTCTGCGCAGGGGTGATACTCTTGGAGACCTTTGTATAAAAGAAACAATACTTTTCATTTCTATATATATATCACCTGCACAAGGCACTTTACAACAGGGAAGATTCAATGAAAACCACAATCCATACTCTGAAGAGTTTGTAGCCTAAGGTATGAATGACTACTTTCTAGTGAATAAAATGGCCATGAGATACAGTGTTGCTAGGATTTATTTTTCATAAGAACAAGGTGGATTTAGAGAATGATTTCATATGTGATTGCGAAGACAGCTCTTGCTGTGAAGTGGCTGCTCCAAAGAGAAGGTGCAAATTGTGAATAAGCATAAAGATGGAAGCTGTAAGGAGAGAAGTTTGGATAGAGAAAATAAGAATAGAGATGCCAGCATTTGAAAATTTCCTACTGATTGAAGCATGTAAACAATGTGTTCTCAGATGCAGGAGGTCAGCTCTAGTTAACTGTTGATGTGATAGATGCTCAAATCCACAAAGAGACTTAGTCATTTTAACACCCAACTTTTAGGTGCCTAGAAAATCACTGGCACAATAATGGGATCCAAAAATGCTGAGTTAGGTGCCTAGGCTCCCTGTAAAATGCATGGGGACAGATGGGTGCCTAAGAGTGGGATCCACAAAAGCCAGTATGCTATTGGAGGAGCTGCTTAAACTAACCAATGGGAGATGCTAATGAGAGGAGTATGTCCTAATTCCCCGCTCTCATCTTGGCTTGTGACCCACAGGTTGGAATCCCTTTCTTGGAGTTAGATGGCCTAGGTGCCTAAGCCATTCTTGCAAGAAATGCCAGAGGAAGTGATAGTGCCTACCTTATACATTTTACCCCAGTGGTTAGGGTACTCACCCACATACAGGCTCAATGCCCTAACTACTTGGCTAAAAGTTATGAGTGAGGTGGCAGCACCACCACCTGGTTTGCAGATCATGCTGGTGCTTTAGGCCTAGAGTGAAGTGTTGTACATATGCCCAGAGACAGATATTCAGGTGCCTAGGGAACTTTTACAGCAAAAATTTAGACACCATCTGAGTTTAACCACCTACAGGGTTAGAATGCAGCAGCTGAGTGGGGGTTTTGTGGGTCTCAGTGGTGCCTAAAACTGGGACATAAATGTCTAAATCTAGAGTTTAGGCACCTAGGTTCCTTTGTGGATCAGGGCCAGGATATTCCACAGTTGGGAGAAAAGCTAGCAGGAGAATGCAATGTGTAGAAAGAAAGCCTGTTAAGGCAAGGACCTTATGGTTGATAGGAGAGGGATTTAGCTGGCTATTGGAGGTCTTGGGGCATGTCAATTTAATGTCAAGAGTTACATGATTTCCCAGCAACATAGTTTAATGGCATATAAGCCCATAATGAAAGTTAGTAGTCTAAATACCTTTATGGATCTGATCCATAGCTATGAAATAAAACTATAAAAAGCAAAATGAACTAATGTCAAGTAACTATGGGCCAGTTCTAGTCATTAATCACTCTGTTGCCATTAATTAATCTATTCTAATGCTTTTCAGCTTTTTCCAAGCTTTTCCACTGAGTCTCACTCTTCTCTATACTCAATACTAAAACTAAATTGGTTGAAAACTGTCTTCTCAGTTTTAAAATGGCATCTAGTGCTTAATAAGACCCAAGCTTTAAATTATTCACCTGTTTTCAATTAGCCATGAAACAGCTAGCCATTATTAGTAGAGAAGCTAGTATGCAAAGTAATATCCTTGTCTCTGTTTCCTTATTTTGAACAACTGTTTTCCACAAAATGTGAAACAAGGATGCTGATGAGATATATTACTCTCATTCCTGACCCACCACTTTAAAGGTTAAGTAGTTATATCAATTTAGAAAACTAGTCATGCCTGAGAGTAAGTAGCTAGGAGCCTTTGCATAGGGCATGGTGTCTGAAAGAAGATTTGAGTAAGAGAGAAAGAGAAGAACTGCTTTCTGCTAGTAAGAAAGATGGACCAAACAGGTAAACTGTTTTTTGTTTTGTTTCTTATCTCATTTTTGCTTCATTTACAGAGAGCAAGTTAAGGGGCTTAGCTTGTATTTTAAACAGCAGTGGGGGAAATGTTCTTTTGGTGGTTTAATTATTCATTTTTTCCTTATGATAAAAAGAATGACTTTTTCTGGAAGTGAATGCCTGGGGCTTAAGGAAAGTGTTACAAACCTAGAGCTGAGTCACCTTTTTCCATCCAGCTGATGGAGTAAAACTTAAATCCCCTTTTCTATGTTTTCTCTCTGATTGATTGTTGGGGGGAGGGAGGATTGAACCTTGCAGACTGAGCCATTCAGCCCACCCTCAAACCATGAAGCTCTGTTGAAGTATGGAGATATTTCAGCAGAGGCTCTATACCTCTTCACGAACCCTAGAATACAGGTTCACCCCAGGATGTATTAATCTTCCCAAGTACTCTGTATGAGTCTCTTTAAAGGAGTGGAGCGGTACTGTTGGGGTTCCTAATGCAGGTCAGTCCAGTATGTACCCTCTCTTTGTGTGGTTGCTAGTCCCCAGAGGACTGTCTTGGGGGTGGCGGTTACTGGTGCACATAGTCTCACCTGAAAGAAGACTGAAGCTTCAGAAAGTTCTTATTTAAATGTTTTTTCTGTTTTTATTTATATTTCAGTAGTGCTAGGTGCTGTACAGATATCAGCATAGCTAGACTCAGTCCCTGTCCCAAGGAGCTAATAATCTTAAAAAGAGAAAAATAATCAACCTATGATGATGATTGTGATGAAAGGGATACACCTTAGAAGCAGAGTAATCAGGGTGGTTGCCTGTGTTCTTAGTTTGTATATAAAGGCATAGGACTATTTGTGACTGCCCTTGTTCTACATGTGTGTGCTTAAATTTTAGGTTTTGTAATTGGAGTTAACTTTAAAAATAGAATATATCCAACTAAAAACTTGTGTAGCACTATCTGCAAAACAATGCACTGATTCTTTTAAAATAGCAAGTTTATCTGTAAATCATTCTTAGAGAGAAATATGACTAAGTGCAAATGCTAATTTATAGTGACAATATAATTGTGCTTAAAGTTACTTAGCTTTTCTGTAACACAGAACCTAGAACAGGTTTTGGAGGCTAGTAGTTAGATACTACATTTTGTGTAGTCTTTGGTATATAATCACCATTGTCTAAACATACAGCTCTTGTCACACTGAAGTAGAAAAACAGTAACTTCAGATACGTACTACACTATTTTCTCCTCCCCCCCCTCCTATCTTGGTTTGGAGAATTAATGAACATAAATATTAGATATGAATCCGCAACTATATCTGCATAGATCATTGGAGCTCTGTGAATGGGTCTGTCCCTGCAGATACACTAGTGGGATTGGGGGTGCAGGGCTTAGGCTTATGGACTTAAAAGGTTGAACTAAAGTGAATTAAAAGAGAGAGAAACTATTTTAAACTAGTAGATAAGCTGCATCATTGTGTTATTAGACTATATGGTATTTGGTTTAATTGTATTTTCTTGTCAAAACCTTTGGGATTGTGCATAAAAACTATAACAATTTTTCAGATTAAATTGATCTCAAAATAGATGCTGCCATTAGTTGTACAACTGTTGTGGTTCTGTTAAGAATATAGCTGCATGTGATTTGGAAAAGGTGGGTTCTTCTTATACCATTAATTTTCCTGAAATACAGTGCCTTAAAGGGATGCAATTAAAACAAAAACTGCAAAAGAATGCATTTGCAAAAGGAACTATAAACAAACACCGGAACATTATATCACTTACCAGTGACTGAATTCAATTTGTTCAGCCTTTTTTGGGTAATATGTGGGTGGGAGGGGGGAGAGTTAGTTTGGTTGTGTTTTGCTCTGATCTGCTTCAATTTTGAATTAGTTCAACAAAAAGACCAAGTAAAGAGCTGACTATCAGTCACTCCAGACTGGTCTGTATCATTGATTGAAACATAAGGCAAAACCAAGTACCCTTTAATTCCAAGCTGATAGTTAAAATCTATTGGTCAGTAGTATTTAAGGTCTTCTATATCTTTAAATTGTTTTTGGTTGCTTAGTTTGTCATCTTACAAAATAATATCCAAATACTATAGAAGCCTTTAAGGTGAATCATTAAGCATAAATGTCTCCTGAATGATCCTCCTGGTTAAGTACATTATTGAATGTGAATAGTCTTCAAGTTACCCTGCTGCTTATTTGTATCAGATACAAATCAGCATCATGCTGAATACAAAAGTCTGTTAGCTATCTTTATTTCTACTCTATAAGGATAGATGTATGTATATTCAGGGAGACTTGTCTGTATGTTTCTTTGCATTTTTCACTCAGTCATTCATCAAAGCTATGTAGTGTATTCCCCTCCTGAGTTCTGTTGATACTACTTGGAGTTAGTTCATTAGAGAGACCATGCTTTTTGATATTATTTACATTACAATATTCAAACTGTTTTGGAGGCTGCTGGGAATCCAGTTTTTTACAAGAAATTGCTAATGACACCTACCCTCTCAAAATTGGGTCCCTTTAAGGTGTCACAGCTTGGTCACTCAAAAATGTGAGGCACTCAGAATCGCAAATCACACTAAAAAAATGTAGGCCCTTCTGTTTACTCTTCATGGTAATAAATTAAAGGTAGGGTGTTTTAGTCTTATAAAAATGGAAGGTGTTTAGCTTCCTTACTTGTAAGTAAGGTGTTCACCTTTGGGGGAAAAAGCTGATCTTCTGTAATAGCTATTGATTTAAATAGTTGATTTGAGAATGGACTTCAAAATTTATTAAATGAATGATGGTTTTTTCCTTTGTCTGTTTGCCAATTTAACCCTGAAGAACTTCCAGGTCTTAACCTCTGTTGGGACATCCATGTATTACTGTAATACAAATAAATTTACACATAAAACTACATTAAAAACGCAATTATGGTTGCAAAGTCAAGCACCCCCAAACTTAATCAAGGTAGCCTATACAACCTTAATTCAGCCCCATTATGGGTATGCATTATGATACAGTTTTTAATCATATACTACTTTAAGGCAGGGGTCTTGCAGGAATTCAAGTCCAGTTTCCCCCCCCCTCGCTCCCTATCCTCACAGTTCCATTCTCACTAGACCCCCTTCCCCTAACCCTGTCTGGCTTGCATTTTTGTCCCCTCTGAATTTGAATCAGATTATTTCCTCATCTATATTGTCATTCAGAATACCGAAGAGACAACTCTGTGCTCTCATTTCAGGAGTTGGGTTCTACCCTGGCCTGGATTAGCCATTACAGGGAAGCTTTGGCTTTGCCGCTGTAACAGAGCATGCTCAGTTGTTGTGTGGGGATTGGTCATGCACTGTCCTGTTACTTGCAGAAACAGTAAGGGGCTGGAGCATGCTCAGTTAGGATGGAATCTTTGGAGATTTTATCTGCTAAAGTCTGTACTGATCAAGTATGAACTGTGACTCTTTTCAAAGGCTTATAACTTGGCCAAATGTGGGCGGATTTTCACGGGAATGGCAAAAGCACACCCTTGGCATAAAGATCCCACCCCTGCCAAATTTCAAATCCCTGCCCCCAACTTTAGGGTTCACTAAAGCTTTCCAAAGAAAAAGTTTCAAGAACTTAACATGGGGGGGGGGGGAAATGTGGTGTGTTTGTTTTTGTTTTTTTCCCTAGCCTCACTCTCAGAAATGGCTGATCAACTTTGGCTGAAATTTTCCAGAATAATTCAGCCTGAGGCAGATGCATCAAGTGTGGAAAATTGAAGCCCAAACAATTAACATTTTTCTTTAAGCAATTTAAAACAGGGTGTTAGAATAGGATGAGCTGGGCAACCATAATAATGGGTGGTACAACCAGCTCTGCCTATAAGAAAAGGGGAATCAACCTATTGTGTGCTTGAACATTGAGACTAGTTTAGCCAGATACCTTTCATTTCACTGCACTTTCATACAGTATGAACTTCAAACATGTCTTTTTACATTTTTTAGCTCTGAAGTGTAACAGTATAGCTTTCTCTATTTCAGATGTCAGTGTGGATGGAAGTCATTTTGGAAAGGATATTCATTTTGAGTAGAGGGAATGAGTGGCATAAGTATTCTTGTATCAAGGCTTTATTTATCCGTCACTAGACATGGCTTTTTACTGAAGGCTGTTCAACACTACCAAATATATACAGTCGAGCGATGTAGGCTTCTTGCAAGTAAAATGTTATGTGCCTGATGGATAACTCTGGGATGGGAAGAGGGAACAAGATAAATACTGCATTTTAGTGAATTTATGCCTCTTTCCTATAGTATGTTGTGGAGATGATGCATGTTCCTTTTTGTATTTAAATTTAATAAATAAGGGTCTGATCCTGCTCCCCACAGGAAAACTTCAATTGTCTTCAAATGCAGGAGGAGTGGACCTATTATACAAATAAGGCCTGTCTGTATTCCTGTCTTCACTGAGACATGAGAATTTAAAATTCTCAAAAACAAGACTAGAACAAAATCATATCTAAGTACAATATGTAACTGCAGTATGCAACTCGGAATGAGACTGAGGTGCAGCATACAGCCCCACCAAGGTCATGGATCTTCACTTTCAAGTCTGAATATATGCTCAAGTTAACAAACAAGATCCACTTTCTAGTGATTTTGGAAGTATAATGGGGTAATCATCAAATACAAATAACTCTGTAAAAAGCAACAGAGGGTCCTGTAGCACCTTTGAGACTAACAGAAGTATTGGGAGCATAAGCTTTCGTGGGTAAGAACCTCACTTCTTCAGATGCAAGGGAAGAAGTGAGGTTCTTACCCACGAAAGCTTATGCTCCCAATACTTCTGTTAGTCTCAAAGGTGTCACAGGACCCTCTGTTGCTTTATTCTGTATAGGTTCTTCATACTACACTCATCACCCTAGATTCTGTGAGCCTTCTAGTACTGAATTAAGCAATGTGACCAGGACCAGAATTACACCTTGTGTGCCCCTAGGCACAGCATCTTTAGTCTCCCCTCTTCCCCCACCTACAGCTGACCTTTTTGGGTTTTTTTCCATAAAAAATTTCACTTTTAACCCACTTTTAGGTGCCCCTAGAATGCCAGTGCCCCTAGGCACGTGCCTACTGTGTCTAATTAGAAATCCAGCCCTGAATATGACTAACATCTTTCATGTGTGTCTCTCTCATCTCTCCCCAGTGACAGAATTGAGTGCAATGGAGTGTCTTGTTTTGGTAGGGTGACTTTTTTTTTTTTCCAAATATACCTGTTGCTATGTACAGTAGAACCTCAGAGTTATGAACACTAGAGTTACGAACTGCCCAGTCAACCACACACCTCATTTGGTATCAGAAGTGCACAATCAGGCAGCCTCAGACACACACACACACACAAAAGCAAATGCAGTACAGTACTGTTAAATGTAAACTATTAAAAAAAAGGGAAAACAGCATTTTTCTTCTGCATAATAAAGTTTGAGTTGTATTAAGTCAATGTTCACTTGTAAACTTTTGAAAGAACAACCATAACTTTTTGTTCAGTTACAAACATTTCAGAGTTACAAACAACCTCTATTCCTGAAGTGTTCGTAACTCTAGGGTTCTACTGTATTTATGTTGGAGAAGGGGAGGGCAAAGAAATGTGCCTTTTGCTTAGAGCAGAAGGTGATGAAAGTGTTTTATAGTCCTTAGCGTATGTCTACACTATGAAATTAGGTCAATTTTATAGAATTCGATTTTATACAGTCAATTGTGTGTCCTCACTAAGCGCATTAAGTCGGTGGAGTGCATCCACAGTACCGAGGCTAGCGTCGACATTCAGAGCATTGCACTGTGGGTAGCTATCCCACAGTTCCCGCAGTCTCTGCCGCCCATTGGAATTCTGGGTTGAGCTCCCAATGCCTGATGAGGGAAAAACATTGTCGCGGGTGGTTTTGGGTACATGTTGTCAGGCCTCTCCCTCCCTCCGTGAAAGCAATGGCAAACCATCATTTCTCGCCTTTTTTCCTGGGTTACCCATTCAGACGACATACCACGGCAAGCATGGAGCCCGCTCAGCTCACTGGCACCGTATATCTCCTGGGTGCAGCTGGCAGACACGGTACTGCATTGCTACACAGCAGCAGCTCCTTGCCTTCACGACCCCCCCCCCCCCAATTTTCTGGGATGATCGCTTCACCCCTCCCTCCACCGCATGGCTAACAGGAGGGATGATTTCTGTTTGGCCACTGGCAAACAGCCCAGCAGGAATGGCCACCTCTGAATGTCCCCTTAATAAAATTCCCCTATTTCAACCAGGTGACCATGAATGATATCAATCTCCTGAGGATAACACAAAGAGAGAGGATTTCTGCTCCATCCCCATACATGTTAATGGACTTTTCCAGTAGCTGTACTGGCCGCAAATGCATCCCAAGTCTTCAGGGCAAATTAAACATGCTTGCTTTTAAACCATGTATTATATTTACAAAGGTCCACTCACTAGAGGTCCCTTCTTCACCTTCAAGGTCCTGGAGCCCACTTTGGGTGGGTTGGGAGGGTACTGGCTCCAGGGTGATAAACAGTTCTTGGCTGTCGGGGAAAATGGTTTCTCCACTTGCTTGGTGTGTGCTATCTTCAACCTCCTCCTCCTCGTCCCCAAAATCCGCATCCCTGTTGAATGAGAATCCATTGACTGAGTCCATGCACAGGGGTGGGGTAGTTGTAGGGGCACCCCCTAGAATGGCATGCAGCTCATCATAGAAGCGGTATGTCTGGGGCTCTGATCCGGAGCAGCCATTTGCCTCTCTGGTTCTTTGGTAGGCTTGCCTCAGCTCCTTAAGTTTCACGCAGCACTGCTGCGGGTCCCTGTTATAGAGCCTCTGTCCTTCATGCCCTTGAAGATTTTTTTTTTTTTTCCTCCTGCCCCCCCACCTTCCCCCAATATTTGGGCATTTTGTCTTTTGGAACGGAGTTCTGATTGCACAATTTCCTCTCCCCATAGAGCGATCAGATCCAGTTCCTCCCGTTCAGTCCATCCTGGAGCTCTTTTGCGATTGTGGGACTGCATGGTCACCTATGCTGATCAGCTTGCCATGCTGGCCAAACAGGAAATGGAAATTCAAAAGTTCGTGGGGCTTTTCTTGTCTGTCTGGCCAGTGCATCTGAGTTGAGAGTGCTGTCCAGAGCAGTCACAATGGAGCACTCTGGGATCGCTCCCGGAGGCCAATACCGTCGAATTGTGTCCACACTACCCCAAATTCAACCCAGCAAGGTCGATTTCAGCACTAATCCCCTCATCAGGGAGGAGTACAGAAATCAATATTAAGAGCCCTTTAAATCGACAAAAATGGCTTCATCGTGTGGATGGGTGCAGGGTTAAACTGATTTTTAACGCTGCTAAATTCAACCTAAACTCGTAGTGTAGACCAGGGCTTAGTTCCTGTGGGAGTTGTCACTGTCTTGGATTGGTGCTACTTCCCCCCTCCCCCCCCCCCCAACCAAAAGGTAGTTCTGTCTCTCACACAGACAAGCTTTACTCTTACTGCAGCTACCCCTCGCTACAGTATCTTGTCACTACTCATTGGGTGCAGCTCTGCTGGAGGGACAATCGCTATTTTAGGGCATTACCCTGGACACCTGCCACCTCTCTCAGGTGAGACAGCAGTATCTTAAGGTTGACTGTCTCAAATGCTGCACAGTTCCAGGAGGGTCAGAATGGAGGTCTGTCCTCTATCCATGGACAAGAGGTGTTCGTTCCTCAATAACATAGTTACAGTTCCATGTCCTGGCCTGAATGCAGATTGTGTTTAGTTAGGGTCCAAATATTAGCTTCTATTAAGTGAGCTTGTAGGTTGCCTTTGGTTAGTTCCTCTGTGAGCTTGCTCAGAAATGAGAGATTTAACACTGGATAGTAGTCAGAGTTAGGTTTCTTGTATCCTGGGTAGGCGTCTTCAGGGTTGGTTGAAATATTGCATGCTAGATGGAATTGTCCTTTTCTCTGTCACTGATGAAGCATTGGATGATGCAAGTTGCTCATAACACTTTCACAAGCCAAGAAGGGCATGAGTCAAATTCACAAGTTTTGGATTGAGACTCCCTTAGAACTTCTTGATGAGTGAATGCATTGAATTCTGGGAATACAGGTAAGCTGTTGGTTGGTGAGTATAGGCAGAGCAGATCTGTGCCATTTTGAGAAGGCTTTCCAAAAGAGAGGAGTGGTCTCACTGAAGCAGGCTGATAGTTCATTGTCACTGTTGGTGCTTGATACTGATGCAGGCTGTAGGCACTTGGGATTGATGAAGTGGTTTACCACTCTGGATAGTTAGCATTTGGTAGCTTCGATTAAATGTGATAGGAAGGTTGTCCTCACCTGTAATTCAGCCTCAGTTTAGATTCCTTATCCTGGTGTGTATGCTTAGTCAGTCACAGTAATCTCTACCCCACACCACTTCCAGCCTACAGTCCCAATCTACTATCCCCATCCCACCTTGTTCAACTCTTGTGCCCCTCTCCTTCCATACTACCTGGGCCCAGTAGGGTGTCATTGAAAGCACAAGACGACAGATTTCAATTGCAGGAAAAGTCCAGAGCTGCAATTGCAGGAAAAGTCCTGTTCTGCTCTTGGCTGGAGATGCCCAGTATGGATTTAATCTTCAGGAAACTTATCTGCAAGGCTCTAGGAAGTCTCTACTGAGCATGTATGAACTGTGACTTTACATAGTCTTGTAAAATAACCAATTTTTTGTGTGGATTTTCACAGGGACCGGTAAGATACAGACCACCCCATATGAAATCTCTATTCCTGCTCCAAGGTGTAGGGGCATTAGAACTTCCACTTCAAAGGAAAGATCACCAAAAGAGTTTAATGTGGAGAAAAACTACTTTTTCTCTTCTCTTCCCCCCCCCCCCCCCTCCCCACCTCATTCTCTGAAATCACTGAACTTCCAAAATAATTCAGCCTGAGATGGACACTGTACATGGAAAATTTCAGCCCAGACAATTATAGTTTGTCAAAGCAACTTAAAACAGGGTCTTATAATGGGAAGTATTGGGCCACCTTAATACATACATATATAATACAAATATATTATGTGGCAGCCCCACATATAATTTCATAGATTTGATTCTTGTTCCATTCTGGAGAATGGTTCAGGTAGCCGTTCCCCCCCCCCCCCCCCAGATGAAAGACTAATGTGACCAGGTGTAGACACCATAAAAAGTTTTACGAGGCAGGAGAACTACAGTATATTGTTGCCCTAACTTCCTAGATGTAGAGAAACCCTACTGTGTAGAAGTATGGCTGGGGTTAATTAGGGTAATGGGCCCTAATTGAAAGTATCCCAAAGAAGAGTAAATGTGGCTGAGCTAAGCTGGAAACAAATTGCTTCATCATCCTGAGCATGCAATTTCTCTCTGACATGACACAAACAGCTATGCTTTGTAAGCAGAGGCTCAAGTTTCCAGCTGTGGGAAGAGCAACTTGTGCATAATTACTGTTTTTAAAAAAAACCAAACAAACCCTGTTTTCTTTTCTGCTCTGATAAGACAAGGGACACTTAAATCCAATCACTGCACTTTTTTTCCCTATGAGCCAGTGCAGAGCTGACCAATTGAAAGCTTTCTCAATGACAGAATATTTGGGGAAAAAGAACAGGAGTATTTGTGGCACCTTAGAGACAAACAAATTTATTAGAGCATAAGCTTTCGTGGGCTACAGCCCACTTCTTCGGATGCATATAGAATGGAACGTATATTGAGGAGATATACACACATACAGAGAGCATGAACAGGTGGGAGTTGTCTTACCAACTCTGAGAGGCCAATTAAGTAAGGGGGGGTGGGGGAGAAACAAAAAAAACTTTTGAAGTGATAATCAAGCTAGCCCAGTACAGACAATTTGATAAGAAGTGTGAGAATACTTACAAGGGGAGATAGATTCAATGTTTGTAATGGCTCAGCCATTCCCAGTCCTTATTCAGTCCTAAGTTGATTGTATCTAGTTTGCATATCAATACCAGCTCAGCAGTCTCTCGTTGGAGTCTGTTTTTGAAGTTTTTCTGTTGTAAGATAGCCACCCGCAGGTCTGTCATTGAATGACCAGACAGGTTAAAGTGTTCTCCCACGGGTTTTTGAGTATTATGATTCCTGATGTCAGATTTGTGTCCATTAATTCTTTTGCGTAGAGACTGTCCGGTTTAGCCAATGTACGTGACAGAGGGGCATTGCTGGCACATGAAGGCATATATCACATTGGTAGATGTGCAGGTGAATGAGCCCCTGATGGTATGGCTGATGTTTTGAGTTCTGCCACTTTGAAAAACAGCATGAAATAAACTTTTAGGAATATGATTACAGAACAATCAATTTGCAGTACACACCATATCAGATGGTTCTAGATTAGATCTAAATTGTGATGCTTTTTCTCTTCTGGGATGCACTGTGAATTCTCTTGGGATTTAAAGCTTTTTGTTTTTTAACCCCAAGGCAGAAAATATTATAGTAGATTTGCCAGTTGTAAAAACTACACAGTGCATTCAGACTTAGGGTGGTATTGTAAGTCAATGGAAGTGGCTGCTTAGCTGCACTTGTTTACTACATCTGCCATCCTAAATAGTGTATTTAAGGGTGCAGGTCTTGTACTCTTCTAAACTTCTGTAATGTGTTCTTAGTGTTTGTTTTTTATGTAGCCTTGCATGCGTCTTTATGGCCCTTTATAAAATCCAGAGAAAGATGGTTCTGCCACTGTTTAAGGGAGAATGTGCAAATAACTGATTCTCCCCCCCAACCCCCCCCCCCCCCCCGGTTTTCTGGAAATTCGGAAAAATAAAAAAAAAAAAAAAATTTGATCAAGCAAAACATTAGTCGTAAAATGTTTCATTTTGATTTGAAGTGGGTTTTAACATTTTAATTTTTTAAATAAAATTGAAGGAAATTTTAAAATGAGAAGTTGGAATGTTTTGTGGTTGCTTGAGAGTTCATGATGTGGTTTATTCTGTAGTTTCTTTTTTGACAAGTTGTTTTCTGAAGGCTTGTCTGTCATTGACGACATAATTTAGATCTGCTTTGATTTAGTCCTCCATTATTTATTTTTATTTTATTTTATTTTTTGTTTGCAGAAGAACGTAGATTAGGATGCTGTCATTTGAGTATGTGGACCTGGTTTCATTTCAATCCATTTAGGATTAAACAGTTCTTCGAGTGATGTCCCTGTGGGTGCTCCACTTCTGGTATTGGTGCATTCTTGCACCTTTGAGCAGAGAATTTCAGCAGCAGTGTTCATCCAGGTCATGCATGCATAGTCCCCATCTCGCGGTGCCATTGGCTCATTCATCAGACAAGTCAATGAAGAAAAGAGCAGCGACTTTGCCTCAGACAGAGCCTACCAAAAAGAAATGGCTCTGGCTCGGTCTCTTTCCTCTGTACTGACCACACTCCTGCCTCTGCTGACCACAGGCATGCTGGCTCAGAGTTGAGGCAAGAGCAGGCCTACCTCCACAGCATCACTTCTTTAAGTGGTGCCCAGACATTGACCACAGGCTATGCCACCACTGCCTGCCCCACTGATGGCCACAGTCACAACGATACCATCGGCGCTGACAGTGTTCTCATTGGAGCTGAACACATCGACATTGATGACCTTGGCACCAAAACCACTGGCACCGCAACACTTTTTTCATCATAAGGACTTATTAATTTCTTTGATGCTGGAATCCCGACTCTTCAGCACCAAGGGCTCTCTGGTGCATGTGGTACCAGAAATATCTGATTCACCATCAGCCCCTCCTCTGTCTAGTGAGGAGGACAATGATGAGGAAGAGGCTCATCCCCTGCCCAACTAACACCAACTCCTGAACCCCTATGACTGAGGTGGTATTATGGGAAAGGCCACCCATGGATGAGCCCACCTATGCCATTCCCAACACACTGGCCTTACTGAGAACCATGGGCCAATTTTATAGAAGGCATCACAGCAAGCCCCATAGCCTGTACAGGGAGGAGATTAGATCCCCCTCACCACCACCACCACCACCATTGGTGCCTGCACAATCAGAAACAGTTGTGGACTCCTTTGAGGAATGGGAGGAGAATCTAGCACAAGACACTGCACCCCCTACCAACGCCACCACCTCTTCCCCAGACAAGGCCATCATACCTCCTCTATCCACAGCCAATGATGACTTTAAACAGTTTTAGGAGCTCTTCAAATGGGTAGCAGACATTCTCTAAAGATCTCTCGTTAGGAAGTCTTGGAGGCCCAATGTAAATGGCTGGATATCCTACAAAAGCTGACTAGTCCTCCATACCATGAAAGACTCCCGAGCGACCCTCCATACATTGGGTATTTACACACCTGCAAACAGGAGAAGGCAAACCAGATATCAGCCTCACCAATGCAACAGATATGCCCCATATGCCCAACAGCAGCGCCAGTATGAGACAAAGGCACAGACCTCCAGAGACGCCAACCTCCTGAGCCACAATCATCTGCATCTCAATTGTCCTCCAGGAAACAACCATTCTTCTTCGAGTGCTTGTTCATGTCAATTCCAATCAGGTGTGTGACTTCATGGCGCTCAGTATATGACCCTGCCTACCCAGACCCTCCTGAGTTCCTTCTTACTGCCTGTGAGGGTTGTCAGAACTGTGAGTGGCTTGCTTACAAGTTCTTCTTGCTTCCCCTAGCTTTCTATTGTAGTTTATAGTTCTGTTAGGAGTGGGGGGTTTCCCCTCCACCCTGACCTTTTCCCCTTTTCAGGGCATGCCTTGATCCCCGGGGTTCAAGTCCTGCAATAAGCCCACCCAACAGGTGACCCCCACGACACTTGTTTAAAGTGTCTGGGGGAGGCTCACCAAGCCGATAGGTGCAGGGTTTGCCAGGGTTTTTGACCAAGGACCACAAAGGAGCAGGATTTCAGGTCGAAACAACTCCTTATGGAGGTGGCTCTTAAACCACAGCCCACCTGGGTGCAGCAGGAGCATGCCAGCATTGGTGACAGAATCGGCACGGCAGAAGATCTCCAAGCACAGAGACTCATGGCACCGCTGATTTCCCTCCTCCCACCCCCAATGCCTAAGACTGTGGGAACTGCCTGGCACCAGTCCCACACTGTGGCACCACAGAAGCGTGCCAATCTGCATAGAGGCGGATCTCCTGTGAGACCCTCTCCTGTGGTCTCAGCAAATAGGGTGTGTCCCAGAGACGAACGCCTGGCCCTGAGACCCTTGGAGTCGGCTCCAGGAACTTCAGATATGCAAGGAGTATCATTGAACCTGGGACCGTTGAACTCCCCAGTCCACATGGTGGAGGAGGTGAGGCTGCTGTCCACTCCAGACACCTTTTGAAGCCACGCGGGACCTCATTACCATGAAAGCACTGCGGTCCCCGGCACCGCTGAGGGTGCTACCATCCCACGGCAAGCCAACAATGACACTCGCCTGCATCGCCAGGTCACCGATTCCACCAGCATAGCTGTTCGGCCTACAGACAAACTATTTCTGCGATTTGTAGCCAGCCACAAACACTGTCAGTTCACGGTCCTCCCCTTCGGTCTGTCGACAACCTCCCGAGTGTTCACCAAGTGTATGTCGGTCATAGCAGCCTTCCTCCACAGGAGGCAGGCTTCAAGGTATCCCTACCTTGACGACTGGCTACTCAGGGCATACCAGGGAGCAGGTGGAGTTTCAAGTCCGACTAGTCAGAGTGACTTTCAAGAGGCTGGGTCTCCTGCTCAATGTGAACAAGTCAACCTTGTCACTGACGCAAAGAATACAATTAATCGGTGCAGTGCTGGACTTGGTACAGGCAAGGACGCTCCTGCTAGAGACCCAATTTCAGACCATGACAGACAGATGTCCAAAGCATCAGGTGGTACCTCACCACTACAGCGAGAGGATACCTGAGTCTCCTTGGCCACATGGCAGCCTGCACTTACATGGCTCGGCATGCCGGACTGAGGCTCGGATCACTTCAAGCATGGCTCATGTCTGTATACCGCCTGGGGCGTGATGGCCTGGAATCCGTGGTCACAGTGCCAGATCAGGTACTTGAGTCCCTCCAATGGTGGCTCAACGCTCAAACAGTCTTCTAGGTAGTCCCCTTCAATAGCCCCCAGCCCTCCTTGTCCCTAGTAATGGACATGTCAGATCTGGGTTGGGAGGTGCATCTGGGAGAGCTCCAGACACAAGGATTATGGTCGCAGGATGAGCTCTTCCTGCATATCAATATCAGAGCAGTACAGCTAGTGTGCCAAACCTTCCTATCCCAGCACCAAGGCCAGTGTGTGCGGGTAAGGACGGACCACACCACAGCCATGTCTTACATCAACAAAAAAGGTGGAGCCTGCTCTTCTTCCCTTTCTCTTCCCCCCACCCCCCATGTCAGGAGGCTCTTCAGCTATGGGAGTTCTGCATAGCCCACTCAGAACTCCTCCAGGTGAATGATCTCCCAGGTGTGCTGAACGAACTAGCGGGCCACCTCAGCAGATTGTTTCACGCCCACTCGTGGTTGTGAAACAATCTGTCTGGATGTCATGTATTCAATCTTCCAAAAGTGGGGGTTTCCCCAGGTTGATCTTTTTAGGCACCTCCTGTTGCTCCAGGTGGCAATATTCTGCTCCTTTTTAGAAACACAGCCCAGGTTTGATCTCGGATACGTTCTGCTCCCCTGGGGAGATGGTATCATGTATGTCTTTCTACCATTCCCACTCGTGCACGGAGTACTGCTGAAAATCTGCAGAGACAGAGCTGTAGTAATTCTGCTGGCCCCAGCGTGGCCCTGCCGGCATCGGTACACCACACTTCTGGAACTGTCAGTGGATACTCCCATTGTGTTACCACTCTACCCCGATCTGATTACACAGGACCACAGTCTCCTTCACCACCCGGACCTCCAGTCCCTCAATCTGACAGTTTGGAAGCTTCATGGCTAAATCCATGGAGCTCCTGTACTTGGAACCAGTAAGAAACGTCCTGCAGAAAACCATCCACCAGGGCACTTATCTGGCCAAGTGGAAAAGGTTCACTTTCCGGTGTGCCCAACATCACACTCCTACGCTCCAGGCATCTATACCACTCATTCTGGAGTATCTTCTGCCCCTCAACCAACAAGTCCTAGCAGCAGCATCCATCAAGGTACAACTTGCAACTATCTCGGCCTTCCATCTGGGCACATCTGTATGCTCCATATTCGCTAACCCTATGGTAGGATGTTTCCTTAAGGGCTTGGAATGGCTATATCCTTGGGTTAGACAGCCTCTTCCGGCATTGGGCCCTTAACCTGGTCCTCTCCAGATTAATGGTGACTTGCTCCCTTCTCTACCTATCATGGAAAGTAGCCTTCCCAATCACCATCACATCAGCCAGGAGGGTGTTGGAGTTAAAGGCCCTTACCTCCGACCCACCCTACACAGCCTTCCACAAGGACAAGGTACAACTCAAACCTCACTTGGCCTTTCTCCCTAAGGTAGTATCACAATTCCATACTAGCCAAGACATTTTTCTATCTGTCTTCTATCCCAAGCCACAACAGTACCCAAGAGCAGAGGCAGCACTCATTGGATGTTTGGCAAGCATTAGCATTTCTATATTGAGCACACACAGCCATTCAGGAGGTCAAACCAGCTATTTGTGGCATAGGCAGACCACATGGAAAGGACTCTGGGTCTTACCTCAAAAATTATCTTCCTGAAGCATGGCCTGTATCCACACGTTATGAGCTGGCCAATGTCCCAGCCCCACCTCTTAAGGCTCATTTCACAAGAGCACAGGCCTCATCAGGAACACAGCTGGCCCAGGTACTGATACAGGAAATCTGCAGGGCAGCTACTTGGTCCTCAGTGCATACGTTCACCTCTTACTATGCTATCAGCACGCTAGAGATAGTGCAGCTTTCAGCAGAGCAGCACTCCAATCAGCGATTCCTTGATTCCAACCCAACCTCCGGGGTAGAGCTTGGGAGTCACCTGACTGGAATCGATATGAACAAGCACTCGAAGAAAAAATGGTTACTCCCCTTCTTGTAACTGTTGTTCTTCAAGAGGTGTTTGTTCACATCCATTCCATTATCCGCCCTCTGGTGTCTCTATCAGAGTAGCCGGCAAGAAGGAACTGAGGAGAGGCCAGGACAGAAGGGTCCTATATTGAGTGCCATGAAGGTGCCTCTCCAGGGGGCTCCACAGCCAACCCGATGGGAGCAGTCCACATATATTGGCACGCATCTATCTCCAGCTTTTGGGCCACATGTGCATGTCATACCACGAAGGTGGTTGCAGCCATCTCCACATGCACTGGCTCAGAACCATCTACACACCACATAAACATGGCCTAAAAAGACATTTTACGATGGCACCCAAAGTCAGAGTCTCTACATTGGTGGACACAACCCAACAATGTGTGCATGGGGTTCCCTTTCACTCCATTGGGCTCCCCAGCCTATCAAGGAGGCAAAATCTCCAACATTATACAATTCGGGGCAGGTGGTCTCCCTCAGACATGATTACACACAAACCTATTAAAACCCTGTGCAGTTCGCAATGCGTGCCTCTACTTCCTGCCATTGAACAAGAACATTAGATTAATGACCGACAACATTGCTTGCGTGTTCTACATACATCGACAGGGAGGAGACTGATCCACTCCTTATGCACTGAAGCCATGAAACTATGGAATTGGTGCATTAGACAAAATATCAACATCTCAGCCTCACCCACTTTGTCTGGAAGGAAAATTTACCCACGAAAGCTTATGCTCCAATACGTCTTTTAGTCTATAAGGTGCCACAGGACACTTTGTCACTTTTTACAGATCCAGACTAACACGGCTACCCCTCTGATACCTTCCAGGCTGTCAGAATACTACAGCGGACACTCTAAGCAGGGATTTTTCTTGCGATCACGAATGGGAACTAAACAATGTGGGTCTTGCAGAACATATTCCAACAATGGGACCACCCATCCATTGACCTCTCTGCAACATCGCAGAACTGCAAATAGTCCACAATTTTGTTTCAGAGCAGGTCTGGGACCCCAATCGTTAGGGGATGACTTCCTCCTAAAATTGGAAGAACCATTTCTATATGCATTCCCACCAATACCTCTATCAAGGGTGATGCACAAAATATATATCGAGACAGCGAAAGTCTTGATAGGCCCAGACAGTGGTGCTGGAACAATTTTTATAGTGGGGGTACTGAGAGTCATTGAACCAGATTGTAAATTCTGTATATAATGAAAACCACTTCAAGTCAAGGAATGCTGCAGCACTCCTAGATCCAGCACCTATGGAGACAGACTTGGTACTCTTACCTGATGTGAATGGCAGTATGTGCACCACACACTCTCCCACTCTAGCTGGACCTTCTCTCATGGGATGCCACACAGGTTCACCATCCGAATCTGAGGAGACTTCACCTGAAGGTGCGTCTCCTACGTGGTTCCATCCTGATGAACAGTTCAGAACAGTTCAAACACATATTACCAAACAATAAAAGAACAATCACATGCAATACTTACCTTCAGAAATGGAAGAAATTCTCCATAGGGTGCCAAGGCAAACAGAATTCCCACAGTTTCTGCACTTTTGCCCTTGATAATGGACCACATCTTGGAACTATCCATTAGTTTGATCAAAGTACATCTAGCAGCTACTACCACCTTCCACCACAAGATCAATGGGACATTGCTGTTTGCATACCCAATTACCAAACATTTACTTGTGGGCATTAGGAACATTTACCCTGAAGTACACAGATGCATGCCACTATGGGACCTGAATCTGGTATTATGGTGCCTTACCAGGCCCTCATTTAAACCCTTAGTGACATGCTCTCTGACACATCTGTCAATGAAGGTGACGTTCTTAATATCTATTACATCGGCTCACCGTGTGGGTGAGCTAGGAGCTCTCATGGCCCACTCACCTATGCCATTTTCTTCAAGGACAAGGGTACTCTAAGATCACCTCCAAAATCTATATCTAAAATATCTTCATCCTTCCTCCTAAATCAGCTAATCCTCAGCATTCTTTCCTAAACCTTATGGCAGTGCAGAGGACTACATACCCTGGACATCCGACACGTATTAGCATTTTACCTTGAAGAACTAACCCTTTTTAGAAAATCACCAAGGCTTTTCATTCATTTCCACCATGGAACGTTCTAAAGCAGGGGTTCTCAAACTGGGGGTCGGGACCCCTCAGAGGGTCACGAGGCTATTACATGGGGGGGTCACGAGCTGTCAACCACCACCCCAAACTTCATTTTGCGTCCAGCATTTATAAAGGTGTTAAATATATATATAAAAAATTAATTTATACGGGTGGGGTCGCACTCAGAGGCTTGCTATGTGAAACGGGTCACCAATAAAAAAAAGTTTGAGAGCCACTGTTCTAAAGGCTCTATGGTCTGCACACTATCAAAATGGATCTCTGGGTGCATTCACCTCTGCTACCAACAAAAAACCTGCAACCCCTATCTGGGATCAGAACTTGCTCTACCAGATTGATAGCAATATCAGTAGCCTTCCTAAACAATGTTCCAATCCTAGATATATGTAGAGCTGCCACCTGGGCATCTGAACACACATTTGTAAAACACTATGTGATTTCCCAGAACTCAAGCTCTGATGCACAGCTAGGACTTAAGTGTTATCTTCACTCACTTATGCAACTCTGAAGCCCCTTCTATCCAACTTGGGACACTGCTCTTCAGACACCAAAAATGGAGTACCCACAGGGACATTACTCAAAGAAGAGAAGATTACTCACCCTGTGCAGCAACTGAGGTTCTTCAAGATGTGCCCTCACTTCTCCCCTCTACTTCAGAGTTCAAATCTGGACTACTACAGTAGAGAAGGAACTGAGGGGGTTGGGTCACGCGTGTGCTAGATGAGGTGCCAATGGCACTGTGAGATGGGGACTGGCATGCATGACCTGGACAGACACTGCAGCTGAAATTTTCTCATCAAAAGCACAGGGATGTACCAGCACCAAAAGGGAGACACATTTCAAAGAACCACAGTTACTGCACAGGGTGAGTAACCTTCTCTTTCTTTCTTAGCCTTTATTTTGGTATGATGTAAGACAGTGCTATTATCACCTATGAATTACATATACATGCAAAAATAGATAAGGCAAGAAAGAAGAAAATTGATCAAATTACCTCTCCTGAGACAGGGTGACTCTTCAAATCTCTGGTTTCTGCTATTTTTGACTATTCTTCCCCTGTGTCTTCTCCACTCATTTTGTTTTCAGTCACCTATCTTTTATCCCTTGTTCTGTACCTTCATGCAGACTCAGTTTACCAAGTTATCTATCTGTGTACCTATCCTAAACCCCTAATTAAAACATTCTCCTGCATAAATCACAATAACCAACCTAAACTAATACATTGTTTTTATCCTGCTAAAATTTGCCTTTATCTGTCTACTTCTGTCATCTAGTTTTTTGCTGTCAATCCCCCTGGTTACATCCAGTTTCTTATCTGAAACTAACATTTTCCTCATGATGCTCGGCTTCACCTTACTATTTGCAAGGCCAAGGATTTTGCAAATAACCATGACACTGGTTTGTGTCTTTACATAATCCCAAATCCCAGAATTTTCAGCTAAATTCTGAAATGCTGCATCAGCAGAGATGCATATAAAAAGCAAAATCATTTATTTTCTTAGAATACTGTGTAATCATTTCTCTAACATTATTTAGTGTATTTATTGGACTAAATAAAGACTAACACAATTCACTACAGTTTTCTAACAACCTGTGTTATCTGTGGTAGCACTCAAAATGTTAGTCGTTTGTCAAACACAAGACCGAGTCCTTGCTGTGAAGTGTCATTTCATATTCTTTATGAAAATATGCTTATGATATGAATGACATAACTGAGAGATACTTTATGCAAGATGGCTCGTGCGATATCATTGGAAAGGTTATGACTTTCTGAATGCGATTTATCCTATTTGTATGCATATATCATTTCTGTATCTATATGTCAACTGGGCTACTTTGGGTGACACCCACTGCTAACACTTCAGGTACAACAATGGAAAAGCCAGACTGGGCAGATGGCCCATCAACAAGGACAATGGATTGTAAAAGAGCTTAGTCTTTCTGTGAACCTGTGGGTCAGCCTGTGAAGAATGGCTGCAAGGGCCCTATAGAGTCAGGTGGTCTTGTCACCTGATATTTAAACATTTCTCGGGACTTCTTGTAACTTTCCACTGTAAGGGAAGGGGGGTCAAACTAGGAAAACAAAGGACCGCCTTATGCAAATCCTATTTAAGGGTGGGGAGTGAGGTAATCCAGGTCATCAGTTCTCCCCAGGATGACTGCTGGAAACAATTAGACTGAACAGGGGGAAAGAACTGGGCCCAGGCTGGAAAGGCGTCTGGCCTGTGAAGAAGATTATTAGAACCACATTTAAGAACTCGCATGTAACCAGTTTTCTTTACTGTATTAAGCTTAGTTTGCATACTCTGTTATATTTTCTAAAGCTTTGTCTACATTACGCAGCTTTTAGTGACAAGGCCGTGTCAACACGGCAGTGTCTCTACACTGCCCAACTTTTAAACGCTGTTTGTCGGCACTTTTGCTGACAAAATACTTCCACCCCCTATGAGCGGGGTTCATGTTGTCGACAGAAGAGTGCTCCTGCCAATGAGCAGTTTACACTGCCACTTGTGGGAAAACCTTTTTTGTCTTTTGTGAGGGCTTTTCTTAAGCACCTGTGAATGACAAAAGTTTTTTGTCGTTCAATTGGCAGTGTAGACAAAGCTTTAGTAATTTGCCTTGTTCTGTCTGCTACCTCCTTAACTGCTTAAAATACACCCGTGTTAGTTAATAAATTTATTTCTGGTTTATAATACATTGAGGGAAGAGGCAAATATATTATCTTTGGGCCTATACTCCAAGGGAGGTGGACATCTGAGTGCTGGAGCAAGTCCCTTAAACTGAGTCTTTCCACAGCTGATCTGCAGCTGGGTGTGGTTCTGCCTGTGTGTGTTAGAGGAGGTTTTAAGAGCCTGGCTCAAGAAGAATGGTTAAAAGGGGCCCATGCTGGCAGAACAGGTAGAATCAGTGATATCTCAGCACATCAGGTGACTTTCCAAGGGGTCCAACCCATCACACTTGCCCCGAAGAACAAAGTGTTCAGAATGATGAAAGGTAAGATTGATTGATTGTCATAAAAGTCACGGAATCCGTGACTTCCAGAGACATCTGTGACATTTTCTGCTTCATCCCTGGGGGGCTCCAGATCTCTTAAAATGCTGCAAATGATGTGGGCGCTCCCTGCACCTCCAAGCCATGACAGATACTGGGCCCCCTGCTCCCTATTTTGTTATTTTTAGTAAAAAGTCATGGACAGGTTGCAGGCTTTGCTAAGTCAAGATATATCTCATCCACCACTTTCCCCATATCCACAGAGCCAGTTATCTCCTCATAGAAGGCATTATCAGGTTGGTCAGGCATGACTTTCCCTTGGTGAAGCCATGTTGACTGTTCCTGATCACTTTCCTCTCCTCCAAGTGCTTCAAAATGGATTCCTTGAGGTAAGTCTGACCGGTCGTAGTTCCCTGGATTCTCCTTTTTCCCTTTTTTTAAAGATGGGCACTGTATTTGCCTTTTCCAATAGTCTGGTACCTCCCCCGATGGCCAAGAGTTTTCAAAGATAATGGCCAATGGCTCTGCAATCACATCAGCCAACTCCTTCAGCATGTTCTGATCCAGCCCCATGGACTTGTGCATACATATGTTGTATACATCGCTGTAACTAAATAACCCATCAAACAAAAAATGCAAATGAAGAACTTTAACAGGAAAGTACTAATTCTTGTGCATTTCATTGTGTGTGATGATCCGAGATCAGAGATCCTAAATATGCTCCTCTTTCTCTGTGTGTCATCAAAGAAGCACAGGAATAGCTGAACTGTCAACTTCTTTTTCTGTGATAAGAAGCTATAAGTGTGGACACAGAGACGAAGATTTTTTCCTTGGATTCCAACCGGGCAGAATATCCAAATGAGATGGAGATCCTCAGTTATTCTGGGTAGCCCTAAAAGACTTTTTGGAAAACTGGTAGATTACTACATCTCTGCTACCATTTGAAAGTATAGACTGTGACTCACCTGTATGTATATTTTTACCTGCTTAAACTTTCTAACTCTCATTCCTTTTTCTTAGCTAATAAATCTTTAGTTTACTACAGAATTGGCTACCACCGTTGTTTTTGGTGTGAGATCTAGGATTCAGATTGATCTGGGTGAGTGACTGGTCTCTTGGTACTGGGTGTAATCTGGAAGGTGTGTGTGTGTAAATGACCATTTATCACATAATCCAGTGTCTAGTGGGACTGTCTGTGACTCCATTAAAAGACTATTGTAGTACTTTGGGAGTTCACATTTTGTCCTCGGTTGGTGAAATCTAATGATAGACCATAAAACCAGTTTGGGGTGTCTGCTCTGCTTTTGAGAGAGTGCCCTGAGGTAGACACTCATGGTTGTGAGCCACTCCAGACAGTGTGAAAGCCTCTATTGAATTTTGTGATTTTTTTTAATTTATTTATTTATTTTTTTGTGGCAGAAGGTAGCACCAGTTGATCCAGTAAAGAATCAGGATGGCAGAGTCTGCAGGATCAATTGTATCAATGGGAAGATTATTTTAAGATGCTTCCCCGTTTTCCACTGTGTACTGTCTCTCTTCTGCTTGAAGTGAGGTGTCACCTTCCTTCAGACACGAAGGGGTCCATACACTGGAGTCTGGGAAGGCATCTGGGGTTTGTAACCTCACCTCTCAGTTCCTGAAGACAGGTGAGAGTATTGGTTTTACCACAGCTTCATAGGCTCTTTCAGCCCATTTGGCACACTAATATCATCCTCAATGACTGGAAGAAGGGCGTTGATCTGCTTTTGTTCAAAAAGGGCAGTAAGTCCAAATATAGCAACTATAGATGTATTCCTCTGTTGTTGGTCCCAGGGAAAATCTTCATTTCCGTGTTTTGTGTCTTGAATCAATGATGTACTTCACAGCAAAGGCCAGGATACTCCATGCAACTTTAGACATGGTCATTCCACTGTCAATCAGATCTTTACCTTCAGATGGCTATTTTAGAAAATGGCTGAATTTAAAAAGCCACTCAGGCCTTTGATTCCATGCATCAAGCAAGCTTGTGGGATCTGATGAGGCAAATCTGAGTTCCTGGGAAGATAGTGTTAAAACAGCAGACCACTATAATGAAAGAGAAATTGTATTCAAGTTAATGGTAGATATATGGCACAATTTCCAATTTCCATGGGAGTCTGGCAAGGCTGCATCCTGTCGCCAGTATCGTTCAATAATTGATTGATGGATAAGTTTCAAGAGGCAGCTATCGGTGGCACTGAGCTTAATACCATTTTGCTTTTGAGAACTGCAATACACAAATAGCATTGCATTGCTGGCTCAATTGGTGAATTGCTGCAGCTGATCGGTTCAGCAAGGAGCAGCACATATTGGTTTTATCATCATTCAGGGCCATTATCATCAAGCAGCCTTCAACTCTAGATTACAACCAGCTCAATGTCCATCTGTTCAGATGGATGAGTACTTGGCAACTGTCAAATAGTTAGTGTCAGAGTCCTGGAGAATATCTGAAAGATCTGGATGCTCATTTAGCTGCCGCACTCTGAGCCCTTCAGTGGCTGCTCTGGAGACTTTGGGACATCTGCCTTACCATGAGGCTGTGGCTTTATAGACCCATAGTTTTATGAACTTTACTGTATGGCAGTGAAATGTGGACGCTGAGGAAGGTTGACAATTGGTTGGTGGATGTTTGCAATTATCAGTATCTTCTGAGCTGCTTTAAGTGGCAAGATGAGATCAGAAATGAGGCTATTCATAGCCAAACCCCAAAATGACCTCTGTTAGCATTGGTTCAGTTTTTGGCAGCTCTCTTCTTGTTAGCGAGACATGTCATTAGGATGGAACCAGACGTGCCAAACCCATACACAAAAAAAGCCGAAATTGGGCTTGTTTTTGGCTTAATTGGCTTGTGAGTTGCTTGTTGTAGCTTGTTGCATGTTTTTTCTTTCTGGCTCCCGGCAAGGGGTGGGGGGGCAAACAGGGGCAAGGGTGGGGAGAGAGTTAGGGGCACACAGGGGCCCATCAGAGGCCCAGACTGTATGCCAGCGGGAATCTAATCACATAGAATGTTGGGGTTCTTAGGGATTCAGCCTTGTTTTGAAATGGGATTAGTTTGATTTTTGGCTTATTGTGAAAGTCAGGGTACTTATTTACTGCATGAAAGTTGGCAACTGTGGATGGAACATGTTGAATTTTGAAAGATGTTCACCAAAGAATGCCATGAAATGGTCTGGGATCACACATTGTACCACCAAGGATTTTGGTGACTAATATTGATGATGGACATAGACTGAACATACAGCCAGGGGGTCATAAGGACCTAGCTAGAGATTGATCCAGGTGGCACTCAATTGCAAGGAGGCTACATCCCTCTGGAATTTGCCATAATGGTGCTGAAGATAAAGCATTAGATGAAATTCTACATGTCCTTAAGATGATGCCAAATGTTGACTGCTTTGCAGTAATTCAATCTCATGGTGACTATGGCAAGCTATGCATCTTAAAGGGAAATCCATAAGTATCTAGTGAGGCAAAAATTATGAATATGGCTCCTGGCAACCTCTGCTAACTGAACACCTAGCAAGATTGCTTGTGAACATTTGTAGTATTCAGCTCTATCCGTTTTTCCCCCCCTGAAGACATGCAAAAAAAAGCAGCCAGTGCTCCAGCATATCCCACTTAAGTGGAATATGTTGCATAGTACCTTTCATCCTGAGGCACTTAGAAGATAGGCAATAATCAACCATTGCACAGAAAATTAACACTTTTAAAATGCATCATAAGGTTTTCAGTGCATGTAGAATATAGCTTCATGTTCTTAACCTCAGTTTGAACTGTCTGAAGAATACAAAAAGTAAACTGCATAAAAATGGACTTTATCCAGTTTGATTAAGGAATTAGTCATGCCTGCCTAGATTTGAACCTGTAGCTTCAGCGAGATTAAATATTTCAAACCAAACATTGAGACTACTCAACCATTCTTCTAATGCAGCCCAAACACGTAGATAACTGAGTATACCTTTGCCTGCACCCTCCATTTCCTTTAATTTTTAATTTGCTTCTCCTTTTTTTTCTTTCAGAAAATGCTTGTCTGATTTCTTGTGTATTCCTTCTCAATTTATATACTTTAAATGTTAAATATTGTTTTTTATATTGCAGTAGCACTGAAAGCCCACAACCAGGTGGGGCCCTGTTTGTGTTTAGTTGCTGGATAAATGCATAATAAATGACCAATCTTAAAGACAAGACCTAAATAACAGAATGCAAGTGGCGTCCTAGAGAACAAACACTCCCCTTACCCCCACTCCCTTAACATTGTTTTCTACTCCCTTAAGGTGTACCAGAGCACACTAATGACATGTTCTTAAGGATTTATATTTTCATAGCATTGTGCGAATACCAATTCTCATACTTCTGAGAAGGGGGGTAAGCACATGGGGTTTTATTCCTATCTTTGAAAATGGGGATACTCAGATGAAGAAAGGTGAAGTGACTTATTGATAGCAAGCTGTCTCTCTGCTATTAATAATACCTACAAGAGCACCCTTGCTTAAGTCACAAGTGACAGTTTGGCTTCATTCTAGATCACGTGTTGATATTGACCCACATCCTAAAACCACACAACTTTGCATAACTGTCAACCTTTTTGCTTGGAAGAGAGCAAGGACTAGAAAGCAAAAATGATTACAGGTCAGGATTGAGGTACTACTTTTTTTTTTTTTTTTAAGGCTGCTGCATTATTAGGGTTACCATATTTTGTGCCTCCAAATGGAGGACACTCCCCAGGGCCCCGGCCCCAGCCCCGCCCACGCCCCACGCCCCAACTCCGCCCCCTCCCAAAGTCTCCGCCCCCTCCCCTGCTTCCCGCGAACATTTAATTCGCGGGAAGCCTGAAGCAGGTAAGGGGGGACAGGGGGAGGAGGCGCGGCTCCAGCCTGGTCCCCCCGCGGCTCCAGCCTGGGTCGGCTCGGGCCCCCCGGGGTGCTGGCCCCCGACCGACCACCCCCCCGGGGTGCTGGCCCCCGACCGACCACCCCCCCGGGGTGCTGGCCCCCGACCGACCACCCCCCCGGGGTGGTCGCCCCCCCCCGACCCCCCCCCCCGGGGGCCGGCCCCCCCCCCCCCCCCCCCCCC